>NC_053025.1:262289708-262462742 GCF_003073215.2 Triticum urartu | reverse complement strand
GGCGTGACCTCCCTCTGGCACCGGCATTGAAGCGGCGCGCGGCCGAGAGAGCGTCGCCCACGCCGCTTCCTGGTGTACGCGACTGCTCCGCGTTGAAAGGTCACAATTGCCGGCCACAACATGCATGTAAAAAGTTCTTGGGAGTCCATGCTACAGCTAGTTGTCCTTCCCCAACTCGTCGATCTCTTCAAGTAGTACTAGTACTCCATGGCCCGATCCATCGACAGGCAGGCGGGAAATTTATCGTATACTCGGTTTGTGGTGAGTGGCATGCCGACCGACCGTGTGGGGTCAAGCCGTGGAGGATGGTGAGACACGAACGTGACAGACATGATTTAAAGAGCAATGCTACATGCACGGACAAGTTTTTATGGGATTCACGGGGTGGTTTAGCTAGCAGGTTTTCAATGGATAGAAATAAGGTAAGGGGCCCACTCCCACTTAAAATCAGGGGGAGAGAAGGTTAGTTGTGAATGACCCCATAAAAGATCCCTGTAAAAGCACGTGAGTTTAGAATTTTCATGATTTACACATTGGTTTTGCTCGATGGCGCGATCCAACAAAATGAAACGTTGGTTTCTCTCCGTTTCCATTTATTCTCCAAAAAAACGGAAACTTTCCGCTCCATTTTCATTCCTACTCCAAGGTTGCCCCATTACGACATTCCATCAAATACAAAGGAAAACTAACATGCATGCTGATGCATATCAATGATTCACAGATCATAGCCAATATTTACTTCACAACTAAAGACAAAAGTTGTGAGAGTGTGTACGAAAGAAAAACTATTGATGGGGTCACTATGACTTAAACCCTAAATCCTAAAGAGGATTTAATTTCCTGGCCAGGTATAACCTGTTGAAGGAAAGACAACTGGCACCCTCGAATCATACGATGCTTTTGTGCAGTTCCACTAAAATCGAGCTGAGCATCCCTCATGGCAAAGATATTGAAGAAGTGTGATTAGAATAATAGTACTGGCACTAGTTCATGAGACATAAACTCATCACAAGTAGAAGCCGGTAGAAGTGGAGAAAGATCGACATGGAGATGGAGCTATGTTGGGAGCTGCGGCAGTGGAGCAAGCCGGCCCCAAAAGGAAGATGGACTACCTTGGACGTTGGGTTGTAGCTAGAAGGGCGGTTGGGACGCGGCATCGGCCCATACCGTGGTGACCCCCGATTGGGATGCACCGACTGTGGATTTTCTCCCTCGCTGATGTCGACTGCGTCTATGCAGAACATTGTTCCCTTCCCCCAGCTGCGGGATCAGGCCGGATATGTGACCAGCGGTGTGGTCACCGTCGTTCTATGCTTGTGAAGAGAGCAACCCAAGCAAGCAGGCTTGGAGTATAACACCCACGATGCGGTTATATATCCCACGTGTCGAGGCACGGCTTAGAGGCATAACCGCAATGTGGTTTTGTCGCAAGAGGGGTAATCTTCATAGAATCCCATAATGAGTTGGCTTACAATCGCCACTTCACACAAATAACATGTTAAACATACATCATCCAGAGTACAAACAAAGGTCCGACTACGGAACCAAAATAAAGAAAGACAACCCTAAATGCTAAATCCCTGATCGTCCCAACTGGGCTCCTCTACTGATCATCCGGAAAAGAAACATAGTACCGGCCTGAATCCTCGTCGAACTCCCACTTGAGTTCGGTAGCATCCCTTGCACTGGCATCATCGGCACCTACATCTATTTGGAAGTAATCGTGAGTCACGAGGACTCAGCAATCTCCCACCCACGAGATCAAGACTATTTAAGCTTAAGGGTAGGAAAGGGTAGTGAGGTGGAGCTGCAGCAAAGCACTAAGCATATATGGTGACTAACTTACGCAAAAGAGAGCGAGAAGAGAAGCAACGCGCAGTCGAGAGCTAATAGTGATCAAGTGATCCTGAAGCTACTTACACTCAAGCATATCCCAAGGCCGTGTTCTCTTCCCAGACTCCGCCGAAAAGAGACCATCACGGCTACACACGCCGTTGATTCAATTTAATTAAATTAAGTGTCAAGTTTTCTACAACCGGATATTAACAAATTCCCATCTGCCACATAACCACGGGCACGGCTCTCGAAAGTTTATACCCTGCAGGGGTGTCCCAACTTAGCCCATCACAAGCTCTCACGGTCAACGAAGGATATTCCTTCTCCCAGGAAGACCCGATCAGTCTCGGAATCCCGGTTACAAGACATTTCGACAATGGTAAAACAAGACCAGCAAAGCCACCCGATGTGCCGACAAATCCCGATAGGAGTCGCATGTATCTCGTTCTCAGGGCACACCGGATGAGACATCCTACGAGTAAAAACAACCCTCAAGTTGCCCCGAGGTGGCCCCGCGGTCTACTCAGTACGGACCAACACTCATAGGAGCACTGGCCCGGGGGGGTTAAAATAAAGATGACCCTCGGGCTCCGGAAACCCAAGGGAAAAAGGCTTAGGTTGTTAGGAAAATGTAAAACTAAGGTTGGGCCTTGCTGGGGGAGTTTTATTCAAAGAGAACTGTCAGGGGTTTCCCATAACGCCCAACCGCATTAAGAACACAAAATCAAGGAACATAACACCGGTATGACGGAAACTAGGGCGGCAAGAGTGGAACAAAACACCATGAATAAGGCTGAGCCTTCCAACCTTTACCAAGTATATAGATGCATTAAAGTAAATAAGGTATAATAATGATATCCCAACAATATCCATGTTCCAACATGGAACAAGCTTCAACTTCACCTGCAACTAGCAACGCTATAAGAGGGGCTGAGCTAAAGTGGTAACATAGGCAAACAATGGTTTGCGATGAAAGGTGGGTTAGAGGAGTGACATGGCAATATGGGAGGCATGATAAAGAAAGTGGTAGGTAACGCGGCGTAGCAATAGAGCGAGCAACTCGCAAGCAAAGATAGAAGTGATTTCGAGGGTATGGTCATCTTGCCTGCAAAGTTCTCAAAGTTGTCGAAAGCTTGATCCTCGTTAGCGTACTCAACAAGTTCCTCGATCACGTACTCGTCTCCCGGCTCTACCCAAAGCAAGAACACAAGCAAAGGAACACCAATCAACCATGGTGCAATGCACAAGCAACATGATGCAAAACATGGCATGATATGCAAGACATGATATGCAATGCATATGCGTGCTCCGAAAGGGAAAGAATGGTCAAGGCATCAACTTGGCAAACCAAGTGTGCCGCTGGAAAGATGAGATGATTTCGGTCGAAATCGATATAAAGATCACCAGAAACGGACGCACAGTTTGCAAATGGCAAGCAAAACAAGAATGGCACAATTCTGTGATTAACAACACGATGCCACATAGAATGCAACAAGAAACTAAGCTAATGCACTCCAACATAGCAACAAAGCTCATGGCAGTGATGTACACAAGCATGGAAAAAGTGCAAAAGATATCAGCTTCACAGACTTAGTGAAAATACTAGCATGCTAGAAATAACATCAGGAAGCCATGTTTAGAGCAAGCAAACAACAAGATAAGGAACATATCATAGCAATAAAAGGCATGGCATGATTCTACTAAATGCATGGAACAAACATCCCTTACTGATCATGAGCCAAAAAGGCATAGAAGGTATGATGGCACCCATGTAAACATATCAAGTTTTATTAACAGTTTCAAACTTATCAGAAAACAGAGCATGGCATAAACAGAATTATGGAGGCATCTTTGCGAGCTCAAACCACTCATCACAAAGCCTTTCATGACAAAACAAGCATACCAATAGCAAGATGACATGTCCATGAAGCTAAAAATGGCAATAGCAAGTTCATAGCATGCATGGATCACTAGCAACAACCATGGCAGTATTGATTAACATGTTAACATTCTGCCAGGAACATTTTATAGCAAAAGTAGAGCATGACCGTATGTTCAAAACACCCTTACTGAAGATATTCAAAACAACCATGGATCTCACTGTAGCATCATGCTTACATGGCGTCAAAATAACAGCAGGAAAATGACTTAGCAAAATCCTAAGTCTCTGAAAACAGCAACATCACGAAGGCTACTTTGCATGCTTGTGCTAGTCACTACATTGATCACAAAAATACATCGCAAACACCTCTGTAAAGATGGCATGGCATAGTTCAAAACACTTGTAGAGCTCATGCCCATATGAAGCACCCATCAAAAGTAGCAAAAATGACAAATCATCATAATATGATAAGTAGCAGCAGTAAACATTTTATAGCACTCTTGCATCAATGATTAGGGAATCAAGATGAACTCAAACAATCATGCCACAATGGAATGAAATGAAGAGCATCTCACAATAAACATTGTGATATCTTATATGCATGAAACGGAGCTATGGTCATGGAGTTATGGGGCAATGAACATGGCTTAAAAATACATCAGGGGAAATGACAGAGGAAATTTCACCCCGCGAATCTGGATCTAGGGTTCGTCTTCTTGCACGTGAAACGAGGTGGGGCACGTGCTCTCCGGAGTTCCTCACCGGAGAGGAGGGGGAAGGCGACCGGAGGTGAGGAGAGGATGCCGGAGCTCGTTAGTGACGGGAGGAGACGGGCGCGAGAGGACGACGGTGTTCATCGGCGCGGGCGGCGAGGACGGAGGTGCCAACCGGCGACGGTGCTCGGCGCGGTGGTGGTGGTCGGCGACGCGGTTGGCGGCGGAGGCGACGGCCGGCGGATCCGCGGTGGCGGGGCCGGAACAGGGAGGCGCGGGGAAGCGGCCGGGCGGCGTCGGCCAGGAAGGCCGGCCGCGGGCTCTCCGGGCCACGGCGAGTGGCGGCGGCCGTAGGAGACGTGGCATGCTCCTATTGGCGTGGGCGCATCGGCGAAGTTGTTCGGCGGTGCGCGGACATGTCCGGTGGCGGCGGGGGAAGTTTTGCTATGGTTTGGACTCGGATTTGGACAGGGAGAGCACATATTTATAGCTAGGAGGAGGTAGGAGTGTCCAAATGGAGTGTAGTTTTCGCCCACATGATCATGATCCGATGACGGAGGACATGGAAGAGGTTTGGATGGATTATTGGGCCATTTTGGAGGGGTGTTGGGCTGCAACACAAAAGAGGCTTTCGCGGTTACCCGGTTAACCGTTGGAGTATCAAACGGACTCCAAATGGAACGAAAATTGACAGGCGGTCTGTCGGTGGTGTACCAAGGCCACATGGAAAATCTCGGTCCATTCCAAGAACGTTTAACACCCGCTCACGAAAATAGATAAGAGGGGTACGTCGGAGTACGTAGGAGTGTCGGATTGCAAAATAGACAACGGGGAAAATGCTCGGATGCATGAGACGAACACGAATGCAAATGCGATGGACATGATGACATGATATGAAATGCATGACATGCAGAAAATGCAAAACGAAGACAAAAACCCAACCATGAAGGGCATCTCATAACTTAAAGCCGAAAAAGGAAAGAGTTGGAGTTACAAATATGGCAAGTTACATCCAGGGTGTTACATGTAGATTATGCTCCTGCTAGTGTATATATAGTGGTTTTCCTTTTCTCTCCATATCAACCATTTTATATTGCGTACGTGTCATTGAAGAGTGAAATGATGGCCGCTACACATACTCCCCCTACGTGTATGCAACAGTCACACGTACACATGGACGCAAAAACACGCGCGACGCCCTAATGCATGCATGTTCGAGCACACGACAGAACACACACGGTCATGCTCAAGTGCTCAACCTACACGTGCATGCACACACATACTCAGCCAGGGTGAGCTAGTGACCATATAAACACCGGAAAATGTATATATTGAGCGCAATGAGCGTATTATGAAGTCCACTGATCATATTTTTACAAATATATAGTGACAGACAGTGTATTTATCTCGTTTGAAATTAAACCATATTAACCAGAGAGGAGGCAGTATGGACTAGCATTACTTTGATGTGTCCCGTCAACTTGACGAATGAGGAGAAGCTTGCAGGATGGGAGAAGCTTGTGTGCGGTGGCTCGCATGACAGGGAGAAACTTTTGACTAATGCAAGATCTCCCTCGCTCAGGTGGTGGACGTGCAACAGTTAATTAGGTGTCAGATTGCCAGAAGCATACACTATACTACTACTATTATTGTTCGACTTCCCGAAGAGGCGAACAACCAAACACAAAATTTACTAGTACTAGTACTACTACTATAGTCTATAGAGGTATGTACTATACTAGTACTAGGAACCGGATGGAGGAGCATCTGCACTCTTATTATATTTTTAAAATGTGATAAAGCAATCTTCAACACATTTGGTTCTCTTCGAGGGTTCTCACATGTGATAATGGAAGTTGATTGCATGGAACACTCGCCACAATTCTCGCTTAATTCTGGCTCATATCCTGTTACAAATAGGAGCGCTCGGTAATATTTCCTCTTTTCTTATTATTCAGCATGTAAACAGGTCAGCAAACCTTGCGGCGCATCTTTGTGCGAACCGTGCTTGCTGCACTTTGAATGTGGCCGAGAGCTGGCTTGATGAAACACCTCGGTTCCTACTTCTTTTTTTACGGGGTACCTCACTTCCTAGTGACCAGTGTCTTGGTTGATCGTCCTAAGAATACTTATATATGAATAAAGCTCTCTCATTTACCTGCAAAAAACATTAAGCCATATTAACCGGAAAGGAGGGAGTATGGACTAGCACTACTTTTTGGTGTGTCCCGTCAACTCGCAGAACGAGGAGAAGCTTGCAGGACAAGGTGAAGCTCGCTTACGCCTTTTGACTAATGCAACCTACCCTCGCCCAGGAGGTGGACATGCATTAGTTCATTCGGTGTTAGATTGCCAGAGGCATACACTGTAGTACCGAACATGCGGAGTACCATCATTGTTCTACTTCACGAAGAGGCGAAGAGCGAAGCACAAGGTTTAGTAGTATGAGTAGTAATACTACTAGAACCGCATGGTGGAGCGTCTGTACTCTTATTTTTTAATCTCTGATAAAGTACACATTTATTCCGGAGAAGGGAGGAAAACAGCAGCCCAACATGTAATGATGATATCGATCAACCATGCTCGAATATATCTTGGCCTCCGTGCGAGCCTATCTGTGTGTTCTCGCTCCTCGTCTCTCTCAAGGAATGGCGGGTTAGCCATTTTGCCATCAATTGAGATCGGTTTTCTCACACTCTAGTCCCACATGTCAATGATATGCCGAGTGGAGGTGCGTTGACCGACTGTCCATACGCGTACTTGGTTTTGCACCTTCATACTACTCCTCCCTCTGTTATGGTTTACGGGGCGTGCTTCATTATGATGCATTTCTCTCAATGCATTTCCACCACCAGAGAGACTTTAGACGCATTTGGTTTAATGCTCAATTAATTAGGGTGTGGTAACCGCAATCAAGTCCACAATTTTCTCTTGATATACTATGGAGTGAAGTAAGTGCATGCATGTGTGTACCCGGGGTGGAAGCACTGCATGCATGTGTGTACCCGGGGTGGAAGCACTGCATGCATGTGTGTACGTGTTATTTCCTCTAGTAATAGATGCCGTGCTATAACTACCAATGCTATTTTTCAAGCCAATCGCTAGTCACCTTGGTCCCAGAGATTTTTTCTTTTTCTGAAGCGCGCTCTATAAACAGTGACGGATGGAGTAGTATGAGTGGATTCAAAGAAGAGCGTATTGATAGTTGCTTCTTCTGAGCAACTTATAGTGGCAAAGGTGGGGCTTATGATTTTACTACTCATTACTCACTATTAATGCGGCACAACGACCGAGCTGAGTCTCCCATTCGGCTGTGCACTACCCCCTCGGTTCTTAAATATACTCCGAAGTATTCTTTCTAGCGATTTCAACGAGTGACTACTCAAATATTTGTCTTTTAGAGATTCAAATGGACTAGTACATACAGATGTATATAGACATATTTTAGATTGTAGACTCACTCATTTTTCTCCGTATGTAGTCACTTGTTGAAATCTCTAGAAAGACAAATATTTAGGAACGGAGGGAGTACACATACGAAGCAAAATGAGTGAATCTACACTCTAAAATATGCCCATTTGAAATTTGTAAAAAGACAAATATTTAGGAACAAAGGAGTATAATTTTCTGCATGGCACATGGACCCAGATGCCGAAGAGGCTTCTGGTAATGCTATCGAGCTTCCAGCATTTGTTTACAATGGTGTGGGTTGCAGCTTTTGTTTCATGTGTCTTGTCATCGATGCTCTTTTGGAAACAATAAAAAACTAACTTCGTTGCTAATGCATCTCAATTATTAGCAGATCAGAGCTAATATTTACATCACAACTGAAGACAAAGTTGTGAGAAGGTGTTAAATTAAAATTGATCCATGCTTTCATTGGCAGCAATGCCCCCCAGCTATGTCTAAATCAACAAGGCATGTTGGGAAAAAAGTAGTTTTCTGGAGCATGCAACATTCCGATCATTTCGTGTAGTTCCACTAAAATAGAGCTGACCGTCCCTGTTCCAAAGATATTAAGTGTGATTACGATAATAGAGGACTGCTGGTGAAACAATAAACACACAAATAGAAGCCGGTCACCTTTGCAGTCTCTCTTAAGACTAACTAGTTGGAGAATATTAGGCTCGGAGTTGGATGAGGAGGATAGAGCAAAACCAATCTCCCTTTGTGTAGTCGCACTGAAATGTAGAGACGTTGCCCGTGTGACATTTTAGTACAACTGCGCAAAACACTCTTAAGAAAAAAGTGATTTGTGCAGTTCACCAAAAGGTCGCAATAGCAACGAGGTGAAATGGATAGCCCTGTTTGCAAAAAAAGTAGAAAGGAAACAATTACTGGCCAATAACAGTTGATGACACATGCGATTACCAAAAACAAGCATATTCCTTGTCCTAAGGGAAGATAACAACACAGTTGTGTTTGTCCAAAACGGTGTGAGGACGAGATTGCAATATGGAAAGTACGTCGGACGAGCTACGTTTTGGGCAAAGAACTATGGAAGATCCACATGCAGCAACGTGGGAAAATGGGCAGTGGAGCAAGGATGGAGGGGATACCTGGAGGTCGTCAGGATGTAATTAGGTGAGCGGCGGCGGGCGGAATCTTCCCATACTACAGCAACGAGCAGGTGGCATAGACCATACCGCGCCGGAGCTTGGTCAGAGATAACGGCGTGTACCACAGATAGGGACGTGCTACCTCGGCGTCGTCGAATGGAGAAACGATGCATGTCATCCCTTTCTGCCAGTGGACGGGATGCAGCCAGATAAGTAACCAATGGTGAGAGAGAGAGAGAGGCCACCGCAGCCTTGTGTGAGATACTTTGAAGAGAAACAAACCAGGAAGGCAGGCTCCATTGTATATAGTGGAGAGGACTACCCTTTTCTCCATAAAAATTGTTTTATATTCTGTGTACGTGCCATTGAGCGATATAACTTTATTTAAAAATAACGCGCCAACGCATCAAATCGAACTTTGTTTCGTGCAAGCATGCTACACGACCTCTGTAGGTAAACAACCGCTACACACGTTCAAATTAGCACGTAGGCTGCAATTTCATACAGAAATGAGCTCCACCGTGTACCCGCATGGGTGTGGCTGGGCACGAAGCGTGAGTACGTGCACGGTGCACCTATTCTCTTCTTGTATACGTACACCACCTACATGGGGTTGTGTGAGAGAGATACAAACATAGAGATATAGTGTGTGGGTTCATGAGAGTTTTTTTTCGGGGGGAGGGGGTCAATCAAAAAATTTAACATATGCAATGTGTGTGAAATAGAGTCTTGGATATATCATATATATAGTGGGGCCGATCCACGAGAAGAGAGTGGAGGTATCATCGGCTTGAGGTGTCCATATAATCGAAGAGAGGGATGATGTGTGTGTGTGCGCGCGCGATCGATAAAGAGTGCCATCGAATTTGTGTGTGCCCGCGTCAAAGATATAGAGTGGATGGCCTACTAGAATGTGAGAGGGGATAGGTGCAGTTTGTCTCTGTGGAATGGATACCTACCTATAGCGCTCGACTATCATTGTGTGGTGGGGGGGGAGGGAGGCCTAATTAACTATAGAGGTACAATGACTGGTATATCTGTCGAGGAGGAGAGAGGCCTATCTCATGTATTAAGGGAGATCGATATACCTCATGTATTAAGGGACATCGATCGGCATCCATGCATATGTGTAGGAGAGGAATAAGGTTGGGAGAGAGATAGAGCTAGAGTGTTGGAGGGGGTGGTAGTGGAGTTTCTTCTAACAAATGGTGGGATAGGCATGCTAGACAACCGGAGGGCACGCCTACAATATCAATAAGAGAGGGGATGGCTACCTGTCTGTGCACGTGCGTG
The DNA here is from genome assembly GCF_003073215.2 of Triticum urartu. Lineage (NCBI taxonomy): Eukaryota > Viridiplantae > Streptophyta > Magnoliopsida > Poales > Poaceae > Triticum > Triticum urartu. The sequence continues at coordinate 262,452,459 of NC_053025.1, read as the reverse complement.
TGAGAGATGTATCAGGAGGCATGAACGAATGATGAGGCGGGACGATATGGTTGTGGTAAGCAGACGTAACTACATAGGAAGATCAATCATCCTTTGTCAGAGAAAGGAGAGAAATAACTTGTGAGGTACGTCGATCGATGGGGGATAGTTAAAGTAGACCTAGGTATATGTTGGGAGATCGATCGGTATACATGCATGTGTGTGTTAGAAGCAAATGAGGAACGGGGAAAAGGATAGAGAGAGAGGGATGCATCTAGGAGGTGGTGCGAGAGTCATACTATCTCGAGGGGGAAGGAGTGTGCGAGTACGAGATCGATGAAAAGAGTAGTGGGAGTGAGGCATGGACGATGATAAGAGAAGACGGGAAGCTTGTGTTTGTGCTAGGCACACCTTGCTAGAGAGGCAGATCGATCAATGTGTACTGTAAAGAAGGAGCTGGGCCTACACACACCGTGGGTAATGACCTAAAGTGAAAAGACGAATTTGAGGGAGTGTGAGAGGAATGTGGGCGTGTGCATGCATGAGAGAAAGTTAGCGCTAGCTACAATGATAAGAGGATTGTGTGGTTTTAAAAGACGAATAGAGATCATACTTCATTATAAAAAGAGAATTCGGATATTTGAAGAATTTATCAGTGTTTTAAACCGACGCATGTGTGAATATATATAACGGTGATACACATGTTGTGGTTATGAACATGTTATACTACATATAATATATTTTATCTCTACTCTTATACAAAACGGAGTTGTTGATGATGGTGTGCCTGCCATCCTGCAATATAGGCCGTCCGATTTATATCTGACGGATAGGAAGGAAACTATGGCAATTTTGAAAAAAAGATACCCACACCCCTCTCCATATTTGCAAATTGGGCCTCCCCTTGATCATGTTGATGTTCTGTGGAACGCATGGGCACCTTGCTAGTACTATGTATAATATATAGAACATTGATCATAATTTGGGCTAATGTGTGAACATTGATGTTCTGTGGAACGCATGTGGCTTTTGCAGCTCAGGTCTAAATACTTGTCATAATGTAGGGGGCAGCGCACTATACTATGTGTGATAAACACGTTGTACGTATGGAACATTGTTTAGATTATGAATATATAATTAGTACATCAAATGTTCTATTATTTGGAATCAACATCAAGTGTATTCAAAAAATAGAATTCGAGTTCATGTAGTACACATAGTTCATATCTATCTCTATAGTAATCATGTGGTGTGTTATTAAGGTAATAGATGAATGATGGTTGAAGTTGGCAACAATCATGATTGTAGATTCTTATTGAAATAGAGAAACGAATTCAAATTCATCTCGAATTGCAGCGGTAGTATAGACATTTGGAATGCACTAAAATGTTGGTATGAGTAGGTTACATGCAACATACAGCAAGCGAAAAAATTTAATTGGACATAACATGGATTCATACTCCCTCCTTCTGCCATCTATATAGGGTGTAATGCGTTTTTTAAGACCGCCTATGACTATTGACAACATTAATAGTACATGACATGCACAATGTGAAAATTATATCATTGAAAGAACCTTTCACGGACGAATTTAACGGTGTGCTTTGTGTAAGTTGCATGTCATATATCATTGCTCTAATATTTGGTCAAAGTTAGCATCGAAAAACGCATTAGGCCCTATATAGATGGAAGGAGGGAGTAACTTTGAATAGCATTTTTATAGTAAAACGGGGCAAGACACTCTCTTTGTCTGGTGTGAATAGTTTTATTTTTTTCGTTTTATTTTTGGTTGAGGGAAGTGCGAATTGATTTGGTATGTACATGTACAATATTACACGTTAGGCTTGTCCCTAAAATTCAACCCGCGCCTTGTTATATCCTGAAAATTCAGATATCATGCTCCCAAAACTGGCGCCTTCACAACCCGTGCCTTGCTACCCCGAAATTACAACCTGCGCGAAAACTCCCTCCAGCTGCCAAATCCCGACACACAAAATCCCCCTTCTAACTCTGAGCCAAAAGGGCCACAAGTTCAAATCGGTGGGGGGGGGGTACTTTTGTAACACACCCTACATTTTGGACAAGCGCGTCCCTAAGTCATGGTTCACCCCCTCCCATCGCCTCTTTTTGCCATTCGAAATCCCGGGCTGCCAAACCCCACCCTCCTCCGTCCGCCACCTCACCGCTGCCTAGCCGAAGCCTCTTCCCCGACAATGTCATCCACCACAACAGCTCAATGTCCCTCGTCCACCTCCCCGGATGATGATCCGTCGTCCATCTCGTCGCCCCGCCGGTTCAGCCGCCCCGTCCTCCACCTCCAAGGAGCTTCCCCGACGATCGCCTTGTCTATCACGGCTGCTCCATCCCCGCAGTGCCGCCTTAACCTGCTCCACCGGAACCGCAGAATCCTCACCGACTCCTCGGACGAAGCCAAGGCCTACTCGGCGCCACCAAAGAGGTTGTACACTCATCGCATCGCACCTTCTCCTTAACTCCCGGCGCCGATGGTGCTCCAGCCCAAACCCCCATGGAACGGCTACCTTGAAGCCGATGCCGTGGGCGACATCTCCACAGCGGCTCTCCCCTAGTGCGAGGCCCTTCGATGGAGGCGTCCATACCAGCCGAATTTGCTGCTGCTGCTCCGACTCTCGCTCGCTGGCTCACGCTGCTGCTGCTGCTGCTCCGGATCTCGCTCGATTGCTCGCTCGCCGAGCTGGTGCTGCTCTGCTCCGATTTAGCTACACTTCAGTCGACTGAATCTACTTTTGGGTCAGTCCATTTTCAGGGGGTGGGGGGCTCGCCGGAGTTAAGGAAGAACCACCCGCAGTGGGTACGGGGGCTGGCCGGAGAGGTACCCCACTATCTATCTTAGGGTTCAAGGTGGGGGGCGGGGGCCTAGAGGGCTGGCCGTGGCGGCGGCGGACTGGCAGTTGGGAGTTGTTTTGGGGCGGCGAGGCAGCGCTGGGGCCGGCGGTTCGGCCGGTGGTGGCTGGCGGCTCAGGGGATGCAGGTTGAACATGAACTGCAGGCCCTCCCTAAACTACATGTCAAGTGCCTCTCTGCTACCATTGCATTCAGTTTCGACAGTAACATTCAGATTCCATAGTAAATTTTAGTTTCGACAGTTAAGTGCAGAGTCAATAGTTTTTACCTCATCTGTTGTAGTCAGGTGGTTTTTGGTGATGTAAATTTTACATCTATTTTACATCATCTATTGGAGATGCTATCAGAATCCCACTTGAGATTGACGATGTCTGTCATGTGCTGCTTCAGCCTTGACGTCCTGTTCACCTCTTGGACTCCAAGTCAGGTCCAAATTATTGTTCAAACTTGAGTTCTAAATTAGTTGTGGGGCACATATCGAGGAAGCAATAAATAGTATCTCTGTCTATTATTTGGTTCACCTAGGGTATGCCTATGTTGTTCATCTTGGGTGGGAAACAAATAGTAAAGCAATCATCATCTGTCTTTTTATTAAATTAAAGCAATCATCAGCCTGCTATCATTCTTTTTGTATCCATCCACTGGTTGTTACCATCACTCTAAATTTCTGCATTCTCTCCTTACATAATCTCACCATATTTTTTTCGTATGCATGTCAGATATTGTACACAGTAATGCTGAACATGTAGAGAAAAAGAGAAGAGTTTTGCGCGGCAATACAATGTCATGCAGACATCACTCCATGGTGGGTTCAATGGCAAACCCTCCCCACCCCTCTCCAGATTGTAATCCAGAGGAAGATATTTGTTCTGAGGCCGATTCAGACGCCACTGACCACTCCTATTTAACCCCCAAGGTGTTTGCTCTACCTTGGCATGATGATGTTAGTCATATCATGCATATGTTGCCTTATAGTGCCTACTTTTGACATCATATATGTCATCTACATAGTTTAGACATGTTCTGTAATGCCACATGTTTAGTTTCTATATCATATATGGGAATTATGCAGTCTCATGTCTTTTAAGCCAGCCATAATATATGTGAAATGTGTAATGCCATCCTGTTTAACCAGGCATCATATATTTGAATGATATCTTGCCCTTCCTTTTCTTCATTACATTTCCATTTGTCGACAATGTTTGTACATTAAACTACTCTTCTTGTGAATCATCCATTTGGGTGGGAGATTGGAAAATCTGGAGTGAAAACAAGGCCTTCAGAGCAGACAGTGCTACCTGTCGAAGCAGATCTCTTGTTGGGTCCCGATAGCTCCTCAGAGCTGGATTCAGAGACAGATGACCAGTCCTATTCCCCCACCGAGGTGTATGCTCTAACTTGGCACGGTTATACTGCTCATATCATGCATATGGTGTCCTGCATTGCATAGTTTAGACATCATATACACAATATTCAACACCATCTTCTTAGTTCAGACATCATATCGATTGCCCTCTGTTTAGCATATAAATCACATATGTGAATTAAATGATGCGATCCTTATTACTTAGATAACATGTAGGTGAATTATGTCATGCGATCCTGTTTAGTTATTCATCATATCTTTGAATTGTGTTATGCTATGCTATCTAGTTTAGATAGACATCATATATGTGAAATTATGTCATGCTACCCGTTTTAGTTAAACAATATACATGTCAACTATTTCATGCCCTCTTTTTTCCACACTATCTATTGCATCTGTCTCTCATACAATGTATGTACATTCAACTATGTTTCCTGTTTAGCAGCCATTTGAATTGTAGCGGGTAATGCCAGTTTCTAGCGTACTAAAAACACAGTCTTCAAATAAAATAGTGCCACCTCTTGGTGGAGATAGCACCCTAGTTGTACATGCACGAGAACCAGCCCTACCACACATAACCCAAACTCTCGCAGATTGTACCCCTACTGCGATGGAGAGAGAACCAGCTTCACCCAATGTAACCCCAACCCCAGTAGATAGTAACCCAGTTCCTGTTGACACAGCACCATCTCCACCACAGAGGTCCCAAACAAGAGCAGTTAGTAAGGCAGCTCCAGTGCCCAATGGGTCAATACTACCATGGTGAACCCCAACTCCACCAGTTAGTACGTCTATTCCTGTGGAGGAAGCACAACCAGCTAGTCGTAGTTTAGCATCTATCGCATTTGATGTTGTTAAATCATATGTGTGTATCTTCCTATCTTGGTAATATGATACTGAAGATGAAGGAAAATGCCAGTTGCAGTTGTTTGTCCAGGAGTTATGTGTAAGTAATGTTATTCATGGCAATTACTTTGCTTTGTCCCATACATCCTACCTCCATGATGGTTATAATACCAAAAAATTCCAATTTTTTTCTATAGAGAAGGACTGATTTGGAAACTAAGGATGAGGTAACCTGTGCTAATACCTATGGTATCTTCAAGAATGCTTGGTGGCAGTATCGGAATTACCTGAAGAAAGTGTACTTCACCGGCAAAGAAACTCATCAAATTCCCTTACGTTCTCCAGAGAGACATTTACAGGACGATGACTGGGAACGCCTTGTTCTGTACTGGTCCCGAACCAAGAATGTGGTAAGGTCTATGAGCTCATTTTCTATTTTTAATTATTATATTCTTGCGTCTTACTGGACCCTGTCCATGTAGAACAAGTGCCTAAACCTGAAGAACAACTATTCTAATTTAAGATTCCATTACTATCATAGTTCAAAAAAGCGCTAGGCGTTAATTGTGCATTTTGCCACCGCCTTGCGCTTTACTGATCAAAGCGCATGCTTATGCACAGTTATGCATAGATTAAGCGAAGTTATGCGCAATGCGTTTTGCCAATGCCTAGAGCCTAGGCGCGCTTAAGCGCTCGCTTAGGTGCGCCTTTTTTAACTATGATTGCTATCGTGCACACTGCTTTGCTCTTGTATCATTGTACTTAGTCATACAAACTTATTTTTAAGTTGAAGGCTCCCATCGAAACTCCAATGGCACAATAGGTATCTTCACGCATGTTTCTTTAACATGTTTGCTCTTATCAATAGCTCTGTTGATTTCAATTTCAATTGTGTATACAGGTGACTTCTCATATCATGCACATTCCTAGCATCACAACAGAGCCAATAGTGTTGTTGTACATGTAGACTCGTGGTACCCATCTGCAATCTTGTTGTGCCGTGTAGTTTCCCACGCTTTGTATTCTTTCACTGTCGTGGTTCTAACTCTAACAGTGATGTAGGGGGGTGAGTATGGAGAGGCTAGATCCTAGCTATTGGGAAGTTGTTACACGCGAGGTTTACGAGTTCAGGCCCTTCTCGGAGGAAGTAATTGCCCTACGTCTCGGAGGCCGGAGGCGGTCGACTGGATTATGCGTGTATAGATTACAGGGGTGCGAACCCTTCTTACTGAGGACGGGGGTGGCTTATATAGAGTTCGCCGACCCCCTCCTGCCCTCAGTAATGCAGGGTTTTAAAGTACATTTAAGATGGGGCGTTACTGGTAACGCCTCTAATAAAGTGCTGTAATGACCATGAAGACTACTTAACAGCTGACCGTTTGCCTACGGAGTGACTGTAGATCTCCTGGCAGTCGAGTGAATAGCTTCATGGTCGAGTGGTAGCTTCATGGTCGAGTGTCTTGAACCCGTCGAGTGGAGTACCTTCAAGTCGATTGATGAGTGATTTCTTCTAGGGATGTCCTTGGGTAGGACTCTTTGGGACGGGTCCGTGCTCCTACCCCAGGTACTTAGCTTCATCATTAGCCCCCGAATGGATCGAGGTTAGAGTGGGGGAAGAGTTGGGGATCCTTTCCGACCGGTTCTTCGAGGTTGTAAGAGTGCCTCGCTTAGGGTCAGTTGTCGCTGACGACGTCACCAACCTCTTTCAGTCGCCTTGATCTATTCCAGGCCCTTCGTCGAGTGAATATCCTTGCTTGCGACATGCCAAGTGTTGGTACGAGCGGGATACTCTGTTTTTGGCAAGCGGTTCTGCGGCCCGCAGATCTCACGGGATTTGGATTTTGGGAAGCGCGCGGGACGGGAGTAGCCGCAGTAATCGGAAGTGAAAAAGCAGAAAACTCCTCGATCCTCGCATCGCCTTTTTCGCCACGTACTGCGCGCGCGTCTGTTGCGGGATTTGACTGGGCTGCCTGGGCCTACCGGTCAGTCACTCGGGAGCAGCCCCTTATAAGTTGCCGGCTCGGGGTTTCCAAGCCGCGCGCTTCTCTTCTGCTTCCTTCTTTCTTTCTTCCTCTCTCCCTTCGCCAGCTCTCCTGCGACCCTCGGCCGTACCCTAGCGCCGTTAGCCCGTGCGAGACCTCGCCGGCGACGATGGTGAAGGGCAAGACCACTGCTTTGGAGCGCGCGAAGAAGGCGGCGGCGGCGGGGAAAGGAAAGAAGTCTTCGCGAGGTGGATCTTCCTCCCGGACCACCCTGGCCAAGGGTTGGATTCAGGGCGATTGGATGCCATTGGTGCTCCGGCAGGAAGATCTCGACGACATGGTCGAGGGAGGAGCCATTCCCCACGAGGCCGCGCGTCTCCCGGGGAGGGAGATTGAGCCGCAACCCCGCGACGGTGAGTGCGTGCTCCTCGCCACCCACATTGACCGAGGGTTTTCTCTGCCTCCCCATCCATTCTTTCGGAGCTTCTTGAATTTCTTCGGAGCACAGCTCCATCACTTTACCCCCAATTCCATAGTCTACCTTGCCGCGTTCATTTCCATGTGCGAGGCCTTCCTGGGTTGCCGTCCGCATTGGGGGCTTTTCAAGCATATCTTTACTTGCCGCTCCCAGTCGGTGAAGAAGGCCAAGTCGAGTGACGAGAAGACGCAAGTCATCCAGTTGTGCAGGGGTCTGGCGATCCAGACGAGGGGGAAGAGCTGTTTCCCCTCTATCACCTTCCCGGAGTCGGTCCGCGGCTGGCAGTCGACCTGGTTCTACTGCCAGGACCAGGCGACCCCCGGGCAGTCGACCGGTCTTCCTCCTTTTTCACTCGACCGAGCCGAGAAGCCTATCTCTCTGAAGGTCACGCCGGAGGAAAGTGCCCAAGTCAAGGTATTGGCGGGTCGAGTGGTTGAACTTGTCCGTGAGGGGGTGACTGGGATGGACCTGTTAGAGGTCTTTCTCCAGAGGCGCATCCAACCGCTCCAGGCGCGAGACCATCCGGATCCACCACTCGGATCCACCCGGAGGAGGTCACCGATGAGATGCTGGAGGGGTGGCTGTCAAGCATCACGGGGAACAAAGACAACCCCCGAGGAGCCAGAAGGGTGATTCCACTCGTCAACTCATATGAAGTGGATCAGGTATGTCTTTGTGTCGGATATCTGGCCTTCTGTATTAGTCTTCTTTGTGTAAGTCGACTGACTTTCGTCCTGTCCGTTGTCCTCCAGGCTACCACTGAGATGTACTCGACGCCCAACGGGGCACAAGGGCTGACCGAGGAAGGTGAGGGGAGCGGAGGCGAGAGCGGGGACGACCAGGTCGAGTGGGAGTCCGACGGTGAGGGAGAGGAGGGCGACGACATCTTCTCCAGTGAGGAGGAGGAGGAGGCTGAACCCTCCCGCCCAGAGGGATGGTCCAAGCTCGCCCACGATCCAGCGCAGGAACGTGGCAAGGCGGCCGCTCCTGTTGGGCAGTCGTCGAAACGCCCTCGGACTTCTTCTCCTCCGCCGACCGGGAAGGCTCCCAAGCACCCACGAACAGCGCCATCTAAGTCGCCCAAGGCCTTGCCCAAAATGAAGATAGCTGTTCCCACCATTTCGAGGTAACAACAACACTTGCTTTCCTTTGTCGACTGTGGATGGATCCTTGGTCGATTCACTGGGCCAACTGACTAACTTTCGAGATTTGCAGTGGTGCAACTTCTAAGGTCTCCGCCAGGAACGACGACCAAGAGATGGAGGACGCTGTCACCTCCAACCCTGGTACGATCACTGCCGTCCTTCTTACGAGTCGACTGAAGCGTTGGTCGATTGAATGTTTTCCTTGCAGCTCCTCCTCATGTTATCGACCTCCCGGACGACGACGACAACACACCACTGAGGGTGAAGAGGAAGAAGAAGGTGTTGGCTGGCAAGGCTCCGCAATCCACTCCCGCGCCTGAGGCTGCAGTTCGGGATGATGGCGAACCCACTCGGGCTTCCGTGACTTTCGCTGTTCCTTTGACGAGTGCGCAGCCTTCAGCGTCGACTGCAGATCCGTCTTTGCTTTTTGCTGCGTACCCCGTCCCTGAGGACCAAGCGGCTGCTGTGAAGGAGGCTGTACGCCAGGCTGGAGTCATGATGGAGCAGGTAAAAGTGGCTCGGGAGGCTTGCCAGGCGGCTTACGACGCAAGCTCGGCTCTTCGGAGCAATGTCCAGGTCAGTCGACTTCAACACTTGGTCTGTTTTGGTATGTTCTTTGAAGAATCTCTTTTCCGAAGATCTTTAAGTTTGTACACCCACCGGGTGTTTTTTTTGAACGAGTGGGGGCATGCTAAGTGCACCCACTGGGTGTAGTCCCCGAGACTACGGTCGACTGCTGGCGGTCGGCTGTAGTCTTTAAATTGAGTCGTAGTTGAGTTTCTTCGCTCTGTCTGATCGGGCCATGTCGAATGGAAGTCGACTGCGGGCAGTCGACGTCTTTCTCTCTTTTTTTTACTGGGTGTAGGCTTATTGTCTCTTAGCTGCTCGGAAGCAACTTGTCTTTGACTCGACTTCAGGGGTCGGTCGGGTGGTCTTTGACTTGACTTCAGGGGTCGGTTGGGTGGGATAGGAACCGGCGGGGGCACGCTAAGTGCACCCACTGGGTGTAGTCCCCGAGACTATGGTGGACTGCTGGCAGTCGACCGTAGTCTTAGTATTTATTGTCTTTGTTGCTCTTCTTCTCTTTTTTTACTGAGATTGCAACTCCCCCCCTTCGACTTCAGAAGTCTTGTGATCTTGGAACCCGCTTGGCTGACCTGGAGAAGTAGCAAATTCAAATGAACCTCGATCTGGAGCTGGCCAGGACGGAGCTGCAGAAGGTCAGAGACGGTGCCGCAGGTAAGACGCCTTTGTCGACTAGTTAGTTTTCAGGCTTGAGTATCTCTTCGCTTTCTCCGACTCAATCATCATTTTTGCAGAAAAACTGAAAGAAGCTCTGGCGAAGAAGGATTAGGACTTGGCTACTGCCCGTAAGGAGGCTGATGACAAGACCGCTCTGGCCGTGCAGAAGCTGGCTTCGGTCGACCAATTAGAAGGGGAGAACACCAAGTTGAAGACCGCTCTGAAGGAAGCCAACAGGGAGTGTTCGCGTTGGAAGAAGGAGCACCTCACCCTGAGCAAGAAGATGGAAAGCCTCGCTCGCAGGAGAGACGACCTGGAGAGCTACTTGAGGAGCTTTGCCAAGAAGCTGTACATCAAGCTCGAAGGTGCACAATCAGTTCCGAATGGTTCTTTTTGTGTCGACTCACTTTTATGAAATTTGACTTATCCTTGGGTCGTGCATGCAGAACTTTGCCAGAACTTCGAAGAGGAGACCGGGCGGATCGAAACAGGTTTGGATCCAACCAACTCTCCGGTGCAAGACGAAGCTGCAATGAACCTGGTCCGACTGGAATCCCGCGTTGACGGTGTCGTGGATTACTTGGCTCGACTGAAGGTCGCCATGACGCGGATCGACCCGACGCTTTGGCCAGAGTCCACGCTCCAGAACGATCTCGAGTCTCTGATGACTCGACTCAACGGAATCCCAGACCGAGTGCAAGAGTGGAAGAAGTCTTCAGCTCGGTGTGGTGCCGACGTGGCTCTGTCTCTGGTCCGCGTCCATTGCAAGGAGGTGCGGGAGGAGAAGCTGGCCGCCATCCAAGTTGCCAACACGAGGAAGCACAACTTCCAGGACTTCATGGAGACATTTATTGCCGCTGCTACCCGCATCGCAGATGGGATCGACTTGGATGAATTTGTCGCCCCTGCCAGTCCTCCTCCTCCTGAGGAATGAAAAAACTTGCCTCGGGATGCCGAGTGTATTTTGTAATCCGTTAAACTCTGCCTTAAATTTGTCTCGAAATGCCGAGTGGAAGTGTAACAGTTAAACTCTGCCGAGCTGTGGGCTTGAGTAATTTGATCTGAGGTCTCTCGGATATTTTAGGCTTTATTTGAACTTGATTTGTCGTTGAATCTCTTTGTGGATGACCCGTCGAGTGGGATTTGATCTTCACTCGAAATAACTTTGTGTCTGTGGTGCAGCTCCGAAGGAGAAGGTGGCGGTCGACCTGCCCCTCGTCATCCTTGGGAAATGAGAAGTGTTTCATACTTAGGTGAGCGCAGGACTGCAGCTAAGCCTCCGAGTGGGAGGTTTGCTCTCCACTCGGTAGGATTTTCAAACTTAGGCGAGTGCTGACTGCGGCTAAGTCTCTTCGTAGGAGAACTTAGGCGAGTGCTTGACTGCAGCTAAGCCTCGGAGTGAGAGGTTTGCTCTCCACTCGGTAGGATTTTTCAAACCTAGGCGAGTGCTGACCGCAGCTAAGTCTCTTCGTAAGAGAACTTAGGCGAGTGCTGGACTGCAGCTAAGCCCCCGAGTGGGAGGTTTGCTCTCCACTCGGTAGGATTTTCAAATTTAGGCGAGTGCTGACCGCAGCTAAGTCTCTTCGTAGGAGAACTTAGGCGAGTGCTGGACTGCAGCTAAGCCTCCGGGTGGGAGGTTTGCTCTCCACTCGGTAGGATTTTCAAACTTAGGCGAGTGCTGACCGCGGCTAAGTCTCTTCGTAGGAGAACTTACGCGAGTGCTGGACTGCAGCTAAGCCTCCGAGTGGGAGGTTTGCTCTCCACTCGGTAGGATTTTCAAACTTAGGCAAGTGCTGACCGCAGCTAAGTCTCTTCGTAGGAGAACTTAGGCGAGTGCTGGACTGCAGCTAAGCCTCCGAGTGGGAGGTTTGCTCTCCACTCAGTAGGATTTTTCAAACTTAGGCAAGTGCTGACCGCAGCTAAGTCTCTTCGTAGGAGAACTTAGGCGAGTGCTGGACTGCAGCTAAGCCCCCGAGTGGGAGGTTTGCTCTCCACTCGGTAGGATTTTTCAAACTTAGGCGAGTGCTGACCGTAGCTAAGTCTCTTCGTAGGAGAACTCAGGCGAGTGCTGGACTGCAGTTAAGCCTCCGAGTGGGAGGTTTGCTCTCCACTCAGTAGGATTTTTCAAACTTAGGCGAGTGCTGACCGCAGCTAAGTCTCTTCGTAGGAGAACTTAGGCGAGTGCTGGACTGCAGCTGAGCCCCCGAGTGGGAGGATCGCTCTCCACTCGGTAGGATTTTTCAAACTTAGGCGAGTGCTGACCGCAGCTAAGTCTCTTCGTAGGAGAACTTAGGCGAGTGCTGGACTGCAGCTAAGCCTCCGAGTGGGAGGTTTGCTCTCCACTCAGTAGGATTTTTCAAACTTAGGCGAGTGCTGACCGCAGCTAAGTCTCTTCGTAGGAGAACTTAGGCGAGTGCTGGACTGCAGCTAAGCCCCCGAGTGGGAGGATCGCTCTCCACTCGGTAGGATTTTTCAAACTTAGGCGAGTGGTGACCGTAGCTAAGTCTCTTCGTAAGAGAACTTAGGCGAGTGCTGGACTGCAGCTAAGCCTCCGAGTGGGAGGTTTGCTCTCCACTCAGTAGGATTTTTCAAACTTAGGCGAGTGCTGACCGTAGCTAAGTCTCTTCGTAGGAGAACTTAGGCGAGTGCTGGACTGCAGCTAAGCCCCCGAGTGGGAGGATCTCTCTCCACTCGGTAGGATTTTTCAAACTTAGGCGAGTGCTGACCACAGCTAAGTCTCTTCGTAAGAGAACTTAGGCGAGTGCTGGACTGCAGCTAAGCCCCCGAGTGGGAGGATCGCTCTCCACTCGGTAGGATTTTTTCAAACTTAGGCGAGCGCCGGACTGCAGCTAAGTCTCTAAATGAGAGAACTTAGGCGAGTGCTGGACTGCAGCTAAGCCCCCGAGTGGGAGGATCGCTCTCCACTCGGTAGGATTTTTCAAACTTAGGCGAGACGGATTCGCAGCTAAGTCACCCACTGGGGGATTTCGTATGTATTCAAAAGTGACAACAATTAATGGAACACTCTTGCCTTTGATAAAAACGAACTGCGGGAATTTTTCTTATTACATCTCATCCAAGGTTGAGCTCAAGTGTAAAAGGGGCGGAGTAGTTCCGCATTCCAAGCTCGAGGCTCGTTGATCTGGCGATCAACATTGAAGAGGTGATACGCTCCATTGTGGAGGACTCTGGTGATGATGAAGGGACCTTCCCAAGTGGGAGCAAGCTTGTGTGGTTTCTGTTGATCCACTCGGAGGACCAAATCTCCTTCTTGGAAGGCTCGACTCTTCACATTCCGGGCGTGGAATCGACGCAAGTCTTGCTGATAAATGGTCGATCTGATCATGGCATCTCCCTCTCTTCTTCGAGGAGGTCGACTGCGTCTTGCCGGGCCTGTTCTGCTTCATCTTCGGTGTAAAGCTCGACTCGGGGCGCGTTGTGAAGAAGATCACTTGGCAGAACCGCTTCGGCTCCATAAACCAGAAAGAATGGAGTTCTTCCAGTCGACCGGTTAGGGGTGGTCCTCAATCCCCACAGAACTGACGGAAGCTCGTCGACCCAAGCACCTGCCGCATGCTTGAGATCATGCATCAGCCGAGGTTTCGGTCCATTAAGAATCAGACCATTTGCTCTTTCAGCTTGCCCATTCGACTGAGGATGCGCGACCGACGCGTAGTCGACTCGTGTGCCTTGAGAGGCGCAAAAGGCTCTGAACTGGTCTGAATCGAAGTTTGACCCATTATCAGTGATGATGCTGTGAGGGACTCCATATCTAAATGTTAGTCCTCTGATGAAACTAATAGCAGTGCCAGCATCGAGGTTCTTGATGGGTTTAGCTTCAATCCACTTGGTAAACTTGTCGACTGCCACAAGAACATTGGTGAAACCGCTCCTGCCTGTTCTCAGAGGACCGACCATGTCCAGTCCCCAGACAGCGAAGGGCCAGACGAGTGGAATGGTCTTCAGGGCTGATGCGGGCTTGTGGGACATGTTGGAGTAGAACTGACACCCCTCACACTTGTCAACTATCTCCTTTGCCATCTCATTTGCTCTTGGCCAGTAAAATCCCGCCCGGTATGCTTTGGCCACAATGGTTCGGGAGGACGCATGGTGACCGCAGGTCCCCGAATGGATCTCATCAAGGATCATCTGACCTTCTTCCGGAGTTATGCACTTCTGACCGATTCCAGTCGCGCTTTCTCTGTACAACTGCCCCTTTATGACTGTGAAGGCCTTGGATCGGCGGACGATTTGTCGAGCCTCTTCCTCGTCCTCTAGGAGCTCTTTCCTTAGGATATATGCAATGTATGGTATCGTCCAGTCGGGAGTGATGGCCAAGACTTCCATGATCAGGTCGACCACAGCAGGAACTTCGACTTCAGTCGGATCTGTGGCACTTTTCGGTTGTGGGGCTTCTTCTGTGAAAGGATCCTCCTGGACTGACGGCGAGCGGATGTGCTCCAAAAACACATTGCTGGGAATGGCTTCTCTCTTGGAGCCTATCTTTGCCAGATCATCGGCTGCTTGATTTTTGAGTCGGGGGATGTGATGGAGTTCTAACCCCTCGAATTTCTTTTCTAGCTTTCTCACTGCGTTGCAATAACCAGTCATAGCCGGGCTTCTGACGTCCCACTCCTTCATTACCTGATTAACCACCAAATCTGAGTCGCCGTAGACCATGAGGCGACGGACGCCGAGTGAAATGGCCATGCGCAACCCATACAGAAGTGCTTCACACTCTGCTTCATTGTTGGAGGAATCGAAGTGAATCTGGAGGACGTATCTGAGCTTTTCTCCTCGGGGGGAGACTAGAACTACCCCAGCACCGGAACCATTCAGCATCTTAGATCCATCAAAGAACATGGTCCAGTGCTCTGAGTGAACTTGAGTCGGAAGCTGCTGTTCAATCCACTCGGCGACGAAATCTGCGATTGCTTGGGACTTAATAGCCTTCTTTGCTTCAAACCTGATATCTAAGGGAAGGAGTTCAATCGCCCACTTGGCCACTCGACCAGTTGCATCTCTGTTATGCAGTATCTCTGACAGTGGGGCGTCGCTGACGACTGTAATGGAGTGGTCACAGAAGTAATGTGCAACCTTCTTCGTGGTCATGTAAATCCCATATACAAGCTTCTGGTAGTGAGGGTATCTTTGTTTTGAAGGGGTCAAAACTTCACACAGATAATAGACTGGGCGCTGAACTCTGAAGGCCTTTCCTTCTTCTTCCCGCTCGACCGTGAGTACTATACTGACAACTTGTCCCGTGGCCGCAATGTACAGCAGCAGAGGCTCTTTGCTGATTGGGGCAGCAAGCACCGGCTGGGTGGAGAGCAGAGCTTTGAGTTCTGCAAACGCTGCGTCAGTTTCTGGAGTCCACTCGAACTTGTCAGACTTCTTCATCAGTCGGTAGAGAGGCAACGCCTTTTCACCGAGGCGAGAAATGAATCGACTTAAAGCGGCCAAGTAGCCTGTAAGCTTTTGGACATCGTGCACGCGTACAGGACGCTTCATCCGGAGTATGGTGCCAATTTTCTCAGGATTGGCGTCGATCCCTCATTCGGAAACGAGAAAACCGAGTAACTTTCCGCCTGGAACTCCGAATGTGCATTTTGACGGATTGAGCTTGATATCATACCTCCTGAGGTTGGCAAAGGTTTCGGCAAGGTCAGCTCGCAGGTCGGAACCTTTGCGTGACTTGACCACAATATCATCCATGTATGCCTCCACATTCCGACTGATTTGAGTGGGTAAACACTTCTGAATCATTCTCATGAACGTGGCTCCGGCGTTCTTGAGGCCGAACGGCATAGTGACATAACAGAAGCATCCGAATGGGGTGATGAAAGCTGTTTTGATTTCGTCGGGTCCATACAGACGGATCTGATGGTACCCGGAATAAGCATCTAGAAAAGACAATCTCTCGCATCCCGCAGTCGAGTCGACTATTTGGTCGATGCGAGGGAGAGGAAAATGATCTTTCGGGCAGGCCCGATTGATATGTTTGAAATCAATGCACATGCGAAGTGACTTGTCCTTCTTAGGGACCATGACGACATTGGCGAGCCACTCGGAGTGGTAAATTTCTCGGATGAACTCTGCTGCTAAGAGCCGAGCCACCTCCTCGCCAATGGCTTGCTTCTTCTGGACGGCGGACCGTTGAAGATGTTCCTTCACAGGCTTGAATTTTGGGTCGACCCGTAGACGGTGCTCAGCCAGCCCCCTGGGAACTCCAGGCATGTCGGAGGGTTTCCATGCGAAGATGTCCCAGTTCTCACGGAGGAGCTAGATGAGCGCTTCTTCCTATTTGGAGTCAAGTGTCGTTGAGATGTGAGTCGGGGCAGCATCGGGGTCAGTCGGGTGAATTTCGACTGTTTTTGTTTCACCGGACGGCTGAAAAGCTGATTCTGAAGCAGGCTTCTTGGCTCGTAGCAACTCGCTTGGGTCGGCAGTCTTTTGGTACTCTTGCAGCTCGACCACTGCCATCTGAGCATCTGCAATCTTTGAGCCCTTCTGAAAGCACTCTTCCGCCTTCTTCCGATTGCCTGTGACAGTGATCACACCTTTGGGGCCAGGCATCTTCAGTTTGAGGTACACGTAACATGGCCGGGCCATGAAGCGTGCGTAAGCTGGCCTGCCCAAAATGGCGTGATAAGCACTTTGGAAGTCCACGACCTCGAATGTCAACTTTTCCTTGTGGTAATTCTTTGAATCACCGAAAACCACATCAAGAGCGATCTGGCCGAGTGATTGGGCTTTCTTCCCAGGAATGACTCCATGGAAACTCATGTTACTGGTGCTGAGTCTGGACATCGGAATGCCCATTCCTTTCAATGTTTCAGCATACAGTATGTTCAGGCCACTGCCTCCATCCATCAGGACTTTAGTCAGTCGAGTGCCTTCAACAATTGGGTCGACCACCAAAGCTTGCCTCCCAAGGGTGGCAATGTGCGTCGGGTGATCAGACTGGTCGAATGTGATGGCAGTCTGAGACCACTTCAGGTAACTGGGTGTTGCTGGGGCAACCATGTTCACCTCTCGGTTAATGACTTTCAGTCGACTTTTGCTTTCGACATCGGCAAAAATCATCAGGGTGGAATTGACTTGGGGGTATCCATCGTCACTGTCTTCCTTGTCCTCGACTATGTCCGACTCTTTTTCCTTATCCTTGGACTGTTTTCCTTGGAACTGCTGGATCAGGAGCCGGCACTGTCGAGTGGTATGCTTTGGGTAAATAAAATTACCCTCTTCATCCTTCTTGGTGTGGATGTGACATGGCAGATCCAAAACATCATTTCTGTCTTGATCCTTGACTTTTTTGGGCTTCCAGGTGCCCTTGGGTTTTCCCTTGAAGTTTCCCTGGGCTACGGCCAGGGCCTCTCCAGGAGCGGCTGGCTCGGCCTTCCGCTTCTGCTTCCGACTGGAATTGCCTCCATTTTCCTAGGCGATTGCTTTCTGCTTGCCACTCCGGAGTCGATCTTCGTCTTCTCCGTTAGCATACTTGGTGGCAATCTCCATCATCCGATTCAGAGACATCTCTCCAGTTCGACCGAACTTCAGATTCAACTCTCTGTATTTAACACCTTCCTTGAAGGCACAAACTGCTTGATGGTCTGGCATGTTCTCAACCGAGTGATGCAGCGTGATCCACCTCTGGATGTATTCCCTTAGAGTTTCATTCGGCTTCTGCACGCAAGACCGCAGCTCAGTTAGGCCTGCAGGTCGCTTGCATGTTCCTTCAAAGGTTGTGATAAACACTCGGGAGAGGTCCTCCCAAGTGTAAATGCTGCTGGGTGCCAACTGATTTAGCCATGCTCTGGCCGAGCCCTCTAACATGAGAGGAAAATGCTTCATTGCCACCTCGTCATTGCCACCGCCAATCTGTACAGCCACTCGGTAATCTTTGAGCCAGGTGTCAGGCTTAGATTCACTGGTGAACTTGCCGATTCCAGTCGCCAACCTGAAATTGGGAGGTATCACTGCGGCTCTGATGGCTCGACTGAAACACTCTGGCCCTGAAGCACGTACTCTGCTGCTGGCAGGCGCATCTCTGTTGTGGCCTTCTTGATGAGCTCTATTCCTGTCAACCAAACCTTGAACGAGGATGGATCTCGCATCAAAGCCTGGGTCTCTGGGGTCGACTGGAATCCTCTGCCCAACACTATGAGGGCGTCTGTCATCTTGCCGTCGAGGTGCATATGACACACTCCTCGGGAGAGGGGTTGGCACTCGACGTCGATCATCACGGTCGAATCGGTGATCATACTGCTCATTCCTCCTGTACTGATCATGCTGGCCACCACGTCCCTCACGCCTCGGGGGCGATCTCGGGCTGTGAGCTGACTCGACTGTATCTGTTGCGACAGACCGACTGTGGATCCTATTCCGCGACTGTGAGACAGCGGAATTCTGGTCTCCCGCCGCCCGGAGCAATGCTCTGATCTGTAACAAGCCCCTGCCAGCCTCCGACTGGGAGGGCTGAATCGATTCTGCTATACGGGCCGCGGTGGCCAGATTCTGAACTGGGGTTCGATATACCTGCGTCGGCGGGAAGAGCTGGCGTCGACTAGACTCGGGAGCCCGCTGACGCGCTTGCTCGTCGAGTGCTCGCTGGAGATTCTCCAGTCGAGTGCGCTCGGCCAAGTTGGCCAAACGCGCGTCCTCCAAGGCCCGGGCCTCGGGGGTGTCTCCGACGATAGGAGTGCGGAGCGCGTCCATGTTCCGGCGGCGAAGCTCCTCTCGCTGCAATGATGTGAGAGGTTCGGGGAGATACTCATCGTGAGGATGCGACGGATCTCCCCCACCCGCGCCTCCATCGATGCGAGGGAAACCGGGGGGACTGTGTGTTCCATCGACCGCCAGAACCTCAGCCGCTGGATCGCTGCTGTCGCACTCGGATGCGGTCTCCACGGAGCCAGTCGACAGGTCAAACATGCCGTAGAGGGATTCGACGAGCTCGATGGCCGCGACTTGCGGGGCCGCCGATTGGCGGGCCACGGTGTGCCTCACCCACCGCTGAAGTCTTGACCGACCGGAGCGCTTGCACTGGTGGGAGACAGGGCGGGGAGACGATACGGGGGCTGACCCATATTGGGTCGACGGTTGCCGCAGGAGGACGCCACGAACGCATGCGCGGAAATGTGTCGCACCGCGGGTGGGGAGCGCGTCGATGTCGAGCGGTGCCTCCTGAAGCCAGGCGGAGTCGTCGACGATGAAGGTGAGCGCGCCAAGACGGATCTCGCGGTCCTCCACCAAAACTCCGCAAGAAAACATGATCAAAGGGATCGAGAAAAATCACAACTTCTCCAACTAAGCGCTAAGATTCCCGCCCCATGGTGGGCGCCAACTGTCGTGGTTCTAACTCTGACAGTGATGTAGGGGGGTGAGTATGGAGAGGCTAGATCCTAGCTATTGGGAAGTTGTTACACGCGAGGTTTACGAGTTCAGGCCCTTCTCGGAGGAAGTAATAGCCCTACGTCTCGGAGCCCGGAGGCGGTCGACTGGATTATGCGTGTATAGATTACAGGGGTGCGAACCCTTCTTACTGAGGAGGGGGGTGGCTTATATAGAGTTCGCCGACCCCCTCCTGCCCTCAGTAATGCAGGGTTTTAAAGTACATTTAAGATGGGGCGTTACTGGTAACGCCTCTAATAAAGTGCTATAATGACCATGAAGACTACTTAACAGCTGACCGTTTGCCTACGGAGTGACTGTAGATCTCCTGGCAGTCGAGTGAATAGCTTCATAGTCGAGTGGTAGCTTCATGGTCGAGTGTCTTGAACCTGTCGAGTGGAGAACCTTCAAGTCGATTGATGAGTGATTTCTTCTAGGGATGTCCTTGGGTAGGAATCTTTGGGACGGGTCCGTGCTCCTACCCCAGGTACATAGCTTCATCATTCACCGCTTCTTTGTCTTGAACTGATATGTTTTGAACTGTGTCTCTATTTTGATTTGGGAAGACAATGCAGTGACCATAGGACATAGATATATGTTTGTTCGATGCTTTTATTATGTACTAGTACTTGGCAATAGAAGACTTGGTAGTTTAATCCTGTCCACCTTACTAATGAATTGGTTCACCGAAATGAGTTTCATATACTAGTACATGCTAAACCTGTTATGTGTCTGCTTGTTTCTTCTTTTAGAATGCTGACAGAATATTGGGGAAGAGTGCCTTATTAAGCAATGGTAAAGGAAGTAATGCAAATAAGGTTCAAGATAGTGACACATCCTTGTTGGTCTCCAACAAAGCTGATAAAACATCTAAGGAATACTCTCTCGAAGACATTGAGACAACCCCAAAGTCCTGTCTTGGTTTAGTGTTCGAGTTACTGGCCACTACTGCTTGCACAAGCTATTCAAACTCACTGTCTAAATTAGTTCGGTTTCTTGAGTCTCAACTACAAGCTGAAAGACATTGATCAGCTGTGCTGCAACAAGAAGCAGAAGGATTGCGGAAGTCCCTGGAGCATTTAGATGCATACTTTTTGGTGCAACAGCAAGCGTTGGAGGATTTTAGCGCCAAACAGGACAAAGTTAATATGCTTGCTAAGCTTATTGCCAGCATGGTGGATACCCAGGATAACGTTTCTTGAGCTCTTCTGAAGTTGTTTCAGTTATGCTCTTGCTTTGATGCCGCGTTTATTTGCACTGGTGGACACTTTTGACGGCCAGTGTATGTAATATGCTGCTTTGTTCCCTATATTTGCACTGGTGGCGAACTTTGATGCCTAGTGGATGTAATATGTGTAATAGCGGTAATAGGCTAGCGTTAATTGCTTCCTTATTTATTTCTTTATTTTCTTTTTAGTTGTTTGCTTGTAATCAGTGCAGTTCTTTTTCTGTGTTTTTCTAGTGGCCACAATAACCTATTTTTGGAAAGTAGGCCAAAATAATCATGGCAACACACAGACAGTTGTAACCATGGGCCTCCTGCGGGCCGTATGATCCATGGGCCTTCTACGGGCCGTAGGATCCATTGGCCTTCTATATGGGTCGTAGGATCCATGGGCCTTCTACGGGCCGTACGATCCATGGGCCTTCTACAGGCCGTACGATCCATGGGCCATCTATGAGCCGTACGATTCATGGGACTTCTACGGGCCGTAGGATCCATGGGCCTTCTACGGGGCGTATCATTATTTCGCCAGTCATGGGCCGTACTATTCGTGGACCATAACGGGCCGTTAATAGGCCGTATTTGATAACTCTATGAAAACAGCCCAACTGGTTTTTTGACATGAAAACAGCCCAACATATTAACGGGCCACAAACGGGCCGACTGTAACGATGGGCTGAATTTGGCCCACAAGCAAAAAATGACAGTAACGGGTCGTAAGTAACCAAATGCTGGAAATGAGCCCAAGAATAAATGGGCCCTGAGAAGGCCGAAAGATAACCTGGGCTAGAAACGGTCCAATGGAATAATGGGTCATTAATGGGTATGAAGTGATACACTGTTCATTACAGGCCAGTTTCACCACGGGCCATTAATGGGCCAAGAGTTACAAATGGCCTCATATGGGCCGAAAGATGTCATGGGCCATACATGGGACGAAAGTTAAAATGGGCTGGAATCATATTGGATGGCCCAGATGATGGTACTAGGCCTAATTCGGAGATGTCGTAACGGGCCCTGGGTTAGCGGGCTGTAAATGGGCTATATGCGAACAGACCGTTAACAGGCTTTCCATGAGCCGGCCCACCACCTTTTGACGAAGTCAAACAGGCCAGCCTTTTCACAGGAATGGGCCTCTCTTGGGTTGTGCCACGTGTTGACGTATCATAGGCGCCTTGGGTCCAATGAGTGGATGACATCTGTTCCAGCGGTGAGCCGACATGCGTTTCCTCCAACCAATGATGATTTTACACGTGGAAAATCCCCATTGGTCGGGGCTGTTAATGGGTTATTGGATCCAAAACCGGACCCGATAGCTTAACGGCGTTCCGTTACAGTGGATGCCACGTGTCGGTCACCCTTGACGAAAGCACTTCTGTGACGCACCATTTATCGTCATGGAAGTGAACACTTCCGTGATGACAATTTTGGTAATGTCATGGAACACTTCTACGACAGCATAGGTAGGACTATCTTGATACTGTCATAAAATCGTCATGGATGTACATGCATGACAAAAAAGTGACCTAGTGTGACAAACACGTATCATCATGGAAGTGTATTTTTTTGTAGTGCGCGACTAGGATTGGGTTGCTTGCTAAAAGAGCCTTTCTTTCTTCCAATCCGGCCGTTGCTGCATCTGTCCACTCGAAGTGATCGGTGCATTGGAAAAGTCGATATAGTGGCAATGCTTTTTCTCCTAGTCTGGAGATAAAGCGGCTTAAAGCTGCCACGCATCTAGCTAGTTTTTGGACCTGTTTAAGGTCTGTTGGTGTAGCCAATTGTGATAAAGCTCAGATTTTGGCCGGATTTGTCTCGATTCCTCTACTAGAAATAATGAAGCCAAGTAGTTTTCCAGAGGGGACGTCGAAAACACAATTTTCCAGATTGAGCTTAATGTCATATGTCCGGACATTGTCGAATGTGAGACGTAAGTCATCTATTAATGACTCGACGTTCTTAGGCTTGATGACGACATCGTCCACATATGCTTCAACTTTCTTGCTGGTTTGTTTCTCCAGGCATGTTTGAATCATGCGTTGGTAGGTGGCGCCAGTGTTTTTGAGCCCAAAGGGCATAGGGTTGAAGCAGAAAGGCCCGTATGGGGCAATAAATGACGTTGCGGCTTGGTCGGATTCCTTCATTTCAATTTGATGGTATCCGTAATACGCGCCGAGGAAACACAGTGAGTCGTGTCCTTCAGTGGCATCAATAATTTGATCAATGCGGGGGAGGGGGAATGGATTCTTAGGGCAAGCTTTGTTGAGGTCTTTGAAATCGATGCAGAAGCGCCGGGATTTATCCTTCTTTGCCACCATCACCAGGTTTGCTAGCCAGTCTAGATATTTTTTTCTCTGATGAATCCGGCCTCAATTAGCTTGGCTAGCTCCGCCCATAGCTTGTCGTTTGGGTTCGGAAAACGCCCCATTGTTTGCTTAACCGGCTTGTATTCCTCCAATATATTGAGGCTATGCTCAGCCAACCTGCATGGGATTCCTGGCATATCAGAAGGGTGCTAGGCGAATATGTCCCAGTTCTCGCGTAGGAACGCTCGTAGTGCGGCGTCCACCATTGGGTCCAGGTGTGCACTGATGGAGGCTGTCTTCTTTGGGTCCATCGGGTGGACTTGAAATTTGACTATTTCATCTGCTGGTTTGAAGGAGGTGGATTTGGAGCGCTTGTCAAGTATTACGTCATCCCTATCCACCATTGAGCGCAACACAGTTAACTCTTCGGCCGCAAGGGCCTCAGAGAGTGCCTGAAGGGCCAGGGAGGCTGTTTTGTTTTTGGCGCGGAGGGCTATATCCGGATCACTAGCGAGAGTGATAATACCATTGGTCCCGGGCATTTGAGCTTCATATATGCGTAATGAGGTATGGCTTGAAAGCGTGTGAATGCATCTCGCCCCAACAGGGCATGGTATCCACTGTTGAAAGGGGCCACTTGGAAGGTTATCTCTTTGGACCGATAGTTCTCCCGCGTGCCGAATACCACGTCAAGTGTGATTTTTCCCGCGCATCCTGCCTCCCGACTGGGAATAATTCCTCAGAAGGTCGTGCTACTTTGCTCGATACGGCTCCTATCTATTTCCATTTTACTGAGTGTATCCTCGTAGATGAGGTTTAATCCGCTGCCACCGTCCGTGAGCACCTTGGTGAGTCGAAAGTGCTACCTCTTGATCACTGCATTGGTTTTCCCTTGAAGAGGAAAGGGTGATGCAGCAAAGTAGCGTAAGTATTTCACTCAGTTTTTGAAAACCAAGGTATCAATCCAGTAGGAGGCCACACGCAAGTCCCTCATACCTACACAAAAAAATAAGAACCTTGCAACCAACACGATGAAGGGGTTGTCAATCCCTTCACGGTCACTTACGAGAGTGAGATCTGATAGAGATAATAATAATAAGATAAATATTTTTGGTATTTTTAAGATATAGATTGCAAAATAAAGATTGCAAAATAAAATAGATTGGAAACTTATATGATGGAAAATAGACCCGGGGGCCATAGGTTTCACTAGTGGCTTCACTCAAGATAGCATAAGTATTACGGTGGGTGAACACATTACTGTTGAGCAATTCATAAAAAAGCGAATAATTACGAGAATATCTAGGCATGATCATGTATATAGGCATCACGTCCGTGATAAGTAGACCGACTCCTGCCTGCATCTACTACTATTACTCCCCAAATCGACCGCTATCCAGCATGCATCTAGAGTATTAAGTTCATAAGAACAGAGTAACACATTAGGTAAGATGACATGATGTAGAGGGATAAACTCAACCAATATGATATAAACCCCATCTTTTTATCCTCGATGGCAACCATACAATACGTGTCGTTTCCCTTTCTGTCACTGGGATCGAGCACCGCAAGATTGAACCCAAAGCTAAGCACTTCTCCCATTGCAAGAAAGATCAATCTATTAGGCCAAACCAAACTGATAATTCGAAGAGACTTGCAAAGATAACCAATCATGCATAAAAGATTTCAGAGAAGAATCAAATATTGTTCATAGATAGACATGATCATAAACCCACAATTCATTGAATCTCGACAAACACACCGCAAAAAGAGTTACATCGAATAGATCTCCAAGAAGATTGAGGAGAACTTTGTATTGAGATCCAAAGAGAGAGAAGAAGCCATCTAGCTAATAACTATGGACCCAAAGGTCTGAAGTAAACTACTCACACATCATAGGAGGGGCCATGGAATTGATGTAGAGGCCCTCTATGATCGATGCCCCTTCCAGAGGAGCTCCGAAAAAGGCCCCAAGATGGGATCTCTTGGGTACAGAAGGTTGCAGCGGTGGAAATAGGGTTTCGTGGTGCTCCTGGTTGTTTTCAGGGTATATGAGTATATATAGGAGGAAGAAGTAGGTCGGTTGAGCCATGCGAGGCCCACGAGGGGGAGAGCACGTCCAGGGGGGTAGGCGCGCCCCCTGCCTCGTGGACTTCTCGTTCGTTTCTTGACGTCCACTCCAAGTCCTCTGGATCATGTTTGTTCCAAAAATCACGTTCCCTAAGGTTTCATTCCGTTTGGATTCTGTTTGATATTCCTTTTCTGAGAAACACTGAAATAGGCAAAAAACAACAATTTACACTGGGCCTTGGGTTAATAGGTTAGTCCCAAAATTAATATAAAAGTGTAAAATAAAGCCCATTAACATCCAAAACAGATAATATAATAGCATGGAACAATAAAAAATTATAGATACGTTGGAGACGTATCAAGCATCCCCAAGCTTAATTCCTTCTTTTCCTCGAGTAGGTAAATGATAAAAAAGAGAATTTTTGATGTGGAATGCTACCTAACATAATTCTCAATGTAATTCTCTTTATTATGGCATGAATATTCAGATCCAAAAGATTCAAGACAAAAGTATAATATTGACATAAAAATAACAATACTTCAAGCATACTAACTAAGCAATTATGTCTTCTCAAAATAACATGGCAAAAGAATGTTCATCCCTAAAAAATCATATAGTTTGGTCATGCTCCATTTTCATCACACAAGAATGCTCTCATCATGCACAACCCCGATGACAAGCCAAGAAATTATTTCACACTTTAGTAATCTCAAACCCTTTTCAACTTTCACGCAATACATGAGCGCGAGCCATGGATATAGCACTATGTTTGGAATATAATATGATGATGGGGGTTATGTGGAGAAGACAAAAAAGGAGAAAGTCTCACATCGACGTGGCTAATCAATGGGATAGGGAGATTCCCATCAATTCATGTCAATGCAAGGATTAGGGATTGCCATGCAACGGATGCACTAGAGCTATAAATGTATGAAAGCTGAACAAAAGAAACTAAGTGGGTGTGTATCCAACTTGCTTGCTCACGAAGACCTAGGGCATTTAAGGAAGCCCATTGTTGGAATATACAAGCCAAGTTCTATAATTAAAAATTCCCACTAGTATATGAAAGTGACAAAACAAGAGACTCTCTATCATAAAGATCATGGTGCTACTTTGAAGCACAAGTGTGGAAAAAAGGATAGTAGCATTGCCCCTTTTGGGGGGGGGCTTCCTTTTTTTATTTGGCCTTTTTCTTTTTTTATTTCGAACAATGCTCTATTAATGATGATCATCACACTTCTATTTATTTACAACTCAATGATTACAACTCGATACTAGAACAAAGTATGACTCTGTATGAATGCCTCCGGCGGTGTACCAGGAAGGGCAATGAATCAAGAGTAACATGTATGAAAAATTATGAACGGTGGCTTTTCCACAAATATGATGTCAACTACATGATCATGCAAGGCAATATGACAATGATGATGTGTGTCATGATAAATGGAATGGTGGAAAGTTGCATGGCAATATATCACGGGGTTTGGATGCACCGGCGAAGTTTGCACCAACTCTCAAGGTAAGAAAGGGCAATGCACGGTACCTAAGAGGCTAGCAATGATGGAAGGGTCAGGGTGCGTATAATCCATGGACTCAACATTAGTCATAAAGAACTCACGTACTTATTGCAAAAATCTACAAGTAATCAAAAACCAAGCATTACGCGCATGCTCCTAGGGGATAGATTGGTAGGAAAATACCATCGCTCGTCCCCGACCGCCACCCATAAGGAAGACAATCAAATAACACCTCATGCTTCAAATTTGTTACACAACAGTCACCATACGTGCATGCTACGTGACTTGCAAACTTCAACACAAGTATTTCTCAAATTCACAACTACTCAACTAGCACACGCTAATATTACCACCTTTATATCTCAAAACATTTATCAAGTATCAAACTTCTCCTAGTACTAAATGCACTTTTTATGAAAGTTTTTATTATACCAATCTTGGATGCCTATCATATTAGGACTAAATTCATAACCAAAGCAAATTACCATGCTGTTCTAAGGGACTCCCAAAATAATATAAGTGAAGCACGAGAGATCAATAATTTCTATAAAATAAAACCACCACTGTGCTCTAAAATATATAAGCGAAGGACTAGAGCAAAATTATCTAGCTCAAAAGATATAAGTGAAGCACATAGAGTATTCTAATAAATTCCAATTCATGTGTGTCTCTCCCAAAAGGTGTGTACAGAAAGGATGATTGTGGTAAACTAAAAGGCAAATACTCAAATCATACAAGTCACTCCAAGCAAAACACATATCATGTGGTGAATAAAAATATAGCTCCAAGTAAAGTTACCGATGGACGAAGACGAAAGAGGGGATGCCATCTGGGGCATCCCCAAGCTTAGGCTGTTGGTTGTCCTTCGATTTTACCTTGGGGTGCCTTTGGAATCCCCAAGCATAGGCTCTTGACTCTCCTTGTTCCATAATCCATCAAATCTTTACCCAAAACTTGAAAACTTCACAACACAAAACTTAAAAGAAAATCTCGTGAGCTCCGTTAGTAAAAGAAAACAAACCACCACTTCAAGGTACTGTAATGAACTCATTATTTATTTATATTGGTGTTAAACCTACTGTATTCCAACTTTTCTATGGTTCATAAACTCTATTACTAGCCATAGGTTCATCAAAATAAGCAAACAACACACGAAAAACAGAATCCATCAAAAACAGAACAGTCTGTAGTAATCTGTAGGTTTCGAATACTTATGGAACCCCAAAAACTCTAAAATAAATTGCTGGACGTGAGTAATTTATCTATTAATAATCTTCAAAAAGAATTAATTAAATAACTCTCTAGTAAAAAATGGCAGCAAATATCTGTTGGGGAACGTTGCAGAAAACAAAAATTTTCCTACTCGTTTCACCAAGATCATCTAGGAGTTCATCTAGCAACGAGTCATCTAATGCATCTACATACCTTTGTAGATTGCGCACGGAAGCGTTCAAAAGAACGGTGATGATGTAGTTGTACTCGACGTGATCCAAATCACCGATGACCAGCGCCGAACGGACGGCACCTCCGCGTTCAACACACGTACGGGACGGGAGACGTCTCCTCCTCCTTGATCCAGCAAGGGGGAAGGAGAGGTTGATGAAGATCCAGCAGCACGACGGCGTGGTGGTGGATGCAGGGTGTCACAGAAGCAGGGCTTCGCCAAGACTACGAGGGAGAGACGCAACGGGGAGAGAGGGAGGCGCCAGGGGCTGGTGTGAAATCCCTCCTCTCCCCCCCACTATATATAGGGGTGCCAGGGGGGTTGGTGCGCAGCCTAGGAGATCTGATCTCCTAGGTGCGGCGGCCAGGGGAGGGTTTCCCTCCCCCCCAAGGCACCTCGGGGTGCCTTCCACCACTTGGACTCCTCCTTGGTGGAAACCCTAGGCGCATGGGCCTAGTAGGGCTGGTGCCCTTGGCCCATGTAGGCCAAGGCGCACCCCCTACAGCCCATGTGCCCCCCCGGAACAGGTGGCCCCACCCGGTGGGCCCACGGGACCCCTCCGGTGGTCCCGGTACAATACCGATAACCCCGAAACTTGTCCCGTTGCCCGAAACAGCACTTCCTATATATAATTCTTTACCTCCGGACCATTCCGGAACTCCTCGTGACGTCCGGGATCTCATCCGGGACCCCGAACAACATTCGGGTTACTGCATATACATATCTTCACAACCCTAGCGTCACCGTACCTTAAGTGTGTAGACCCTACGGGTTCGGGAGACAAGCAGACATGACCAAGACGACTCTCAGGTCAATAACCAACAGTGGGATCTGGATACCCATGTTGGCTCCCACATGCTCCACGACGATCTCATCGGATGAACCACGATGTCGAGGATTCAATCAACCCCGTATGCAATTCCCTTTGTCAATCGATATGTTACTTGCTCGGGATTCGATCGTCGGTATCCCAATACCTCGTTCAATCTCGTTACCGGCAAGTCACTTTACTCGTACCATAATGCATGATCCCGTGACCAGACACTTGGTCACTTTGAGCTCATTATGATGATGCATTACCGAGTGGGCCCAGCGATACCTCTCCGTCATACGGAGTGACAAATCCCAGTCTCGATCCATGTCAACCCAACAGACACTTTCGGAGATACCCGTAGTCTACCTTTATAGTCACCCAGTTACGTTGTGACGTTTGGTATACCCAAAGCACTCCTACGGTATCCGGGAGTTACACGATCTCATGGTCTAAGGAAAAGATACTTTAACATTGGAAAACTCTAGCAAACGAACTATACGATCTTGTGCTATGTTTAGGTTTGGGTCTTGTCCATCACATCATTCTCCTAATGATGTGATCTCGTTATCAATGACATCCAATGTCCATAGTCAGGAAACCATGACTATCTGTTGATCAACGAGCTAGTCAACTAGAGGCTCACTAGGAACATGTTGGTGTCTGTTATTCACACATGTATTACGATTTCCAGATAACACAATTATAGCATGAATAAAGACAATTATCATGAACAAGGAAATATAATAATAATGCTTTTATTATTGCCTCTAGGGCATATTTCCAACAATATCGTGAGCGTTAAAGTTTCTGTTTTTTTACAGCAAGATCGCAAAGACTTTCCCCAAGTCTTCCCAAAGGTTCTACTTGGCAGAAACACTAATTAAAAGCATAAAACCACATCTAAACAGATTCTAGATGAATTATTTATTACTAAACAGAACCAAAAAGCAAGGAGCAAAAATAAAATTGGGTTGCCTCCCAACAAGCGCTATCGTTTAACGCCCCTACCTAGGAATAAAAGCAAGGATAGATCTAGGTATTGCCATGATAATGATAAGGTAAATCGCGAAAACTCATCTCATACTCCCTACGTTCAGCAGCAAGCTTTATTTGTGGCAGGTAAAAGTAATCAAATGGGCTAAATTTAATGGGACAAAAGTCCCCAAGATCAAGCTCGGGAGGTATTGGTTCCTCCTTTGGCCCCTCATAATGCACAACCAATTCATCATTATAAGCATTCTTTTGGCAAAAAGTCATGAGCCTTATTCTGGATAGTAAAATAATCATTAAGTTCATAGATCCTATCAACAAGAACATCAGTAGGAACCTTTTTTCTAAGATTTTCATTAAAAGCAACATGATCTAAAGATCGTAAACGCATGATGTTCTTCTTGATAAAAAAGGATTGCTTCTATGCGAGGACGGCCGACATCCACCCTATAATGCGCCAAAATTTCATTGGCCTCTTTTATTATAAATCTGAACTAATGAGCTAAAAAGATGGTTGTTGCTCGCTTAATAGAAGAATGCTCAATATTAGAAAATTCTAGGAAAATCCTTTTTATGGAAGGATGGATATGTAAAAATTGTCTTTCAAGTTCAACTACGAGCAAAGATATAGCATCTGCGAGACTACTAGTTTTATGAAGAATAGAACTGCTCATGGTGCGCAAAGCATTGGCGCAAGTAAAGAAATCTTGAATAACTCCCTTCCAAATAATATTACCACTACCAATCCGAAACTTTTTAGTGTGTAAAATAGTAGGATTTTCAAGAGGATCATCAATAGCATCAAAGTTTTCCATATTATTATCCTTATCAATGATAACCTCCCCAGTTTTAGACATGATGGCAACAAATTGCAAAGAACGAGCACACAGAAGGCATGATGGAAAACGAGGCGAACCGAAAAGAGAAGGGGAATGGAAAAAGAGGGCGAATAAAATGGTAAGAGTGAAGTGGGGGAGAGGAAAATGAGAGGCAAAAGGCAAATAATGTAATGCGAGGGATAAGAGTTTATGATGGGTACTTGGTATGTCTTGACTTGTGTGTAGACTCCCCAGCAACGGCGCCAGAAATCCTTTTTGCTACCTCTTGAGCACTTAGTTGGTTTTCCCTTGAAGAGGAAAGGGTGATGCAGCAAAGTAGCGTAAGTATTTCCCTTAGTTTTTGAGAACCAAGGTGTTAATCCAGTAGGAGGCAACACACAAGTCCCTCATACCTACACAGACAAATAAGAACCTCGCAACCAATGCGATAAAGGGGTTGTCAATCCCTTCAAGGTCACTTACGAGAGTGATATCTGATAGAGATAATAATAATAAGATAAATATTTTTGGTATTTTTATGATATAGATTGCAAAATAAAATAGATTGCAAACTTATATGATGGAAAATAGACCCGGGGGCCATAGGTTTCACTAGTGGCTTCTCTCAAGATAGCATAAGTATTACGGTGGGTGAACAGATTACTGTAGAGAAATTGATAGAAAAGCGAATAATTACGAGAATATCTAGGCATGATCATGTATCATGTATATAGGCATCAAGTCCGTGACAAGTAGACCGACTCCTGCCTGCATCTACTACTATTACACCACCCATCGACCGCTATCCAGCATTCATCTAGAGTATTAAGTTCATAAGAACAAATTAACGCGTTAGGTAAGATTACATGATGTAGAGGGATAAACTCAACCAATATGATATAAACCCCATCTTTTTATCCTCGATGGCAATAATACAATACGTGTCATTTTCTGTTACTAGCATCAAGCACCGCAAGATTGAACCCAAAGCTAAGCACTTCTCCCATTGCAAGAAAGATCAATCTAGTAGGCCAAACCAAACTGATAATTCGAAGAGACTTGCAAAGATAAGCAATCATGCATAAAAGATTTCAGAGAAGAATAAATATTGTTCATAGATTGGCTTGATCATAAACCCACAATTCATCGGATCTCAACAAACACACCGCAAAAAGAGTTACATCAAATAGATCTCCTAGAAGATCGAGGAGAACTTTGTATTGAGATCCAAAGAGAGAGATAGAGAGAAGAAGCCATCTAGCTAATAACTATGGACCCAAAGGTCTGAAGTGAACTACTCACACATCATAGGAGGGGCCATGGAGTTGATGTAGAGGCCCTCCATGATCGATGCCCCCTCCGGAGGAGCTCCAGAAAAGGCCCCAAGATGGGATCTCTTGGGTCAGAAGGTTGTGGTGGTGGAAATAGGGTTTCGTGGTGCTCCTGGTTGTTTTTAGGGTATATGAGTATATATAGGAGGAATAAGTAGGTCGGTTGAGCCACGAGGGGCCCACGAGGGGGGAGGGCGCGCCCAGGGGGGTAGGCGCGCCCCCTTGCCTCGTGGACTCCTCGTTCGTTTCTTGACGTCCACTCCAAGTCCTCTACATCCTCCGGCAACGGCAACGAGAAACGAGAAACGGGGTCAGGCCATGAACCCGCAGCGGCAACGAGAAACGGGGTGCCTAATCCCTGTGCTGGCCCTCCACCCTCTCGATTCCGCTGATGAGGCTGGTGATGGGCTTGATATGCTCCTTGAGCATCGCGAGGTCTGCATCCTCCGGCAAGCTCTCCAGCGCCGTGTTGAAGTCGAGGTTGGGGTTCCAATGCGCCACCTTGGTGAGAACCTTGGTCATGGCACCCCGGAAAAGCCTCCGGGACTCATCGGCCAGGGAGCCGCCCGGTTGGAGTGGAGCTGCTCTAGGGCCTCGAGGACGGCCTCGAAGAAGATGGTCAGCTTGGCGTTGGGACTCGCGTTGCGCTCCGGGGTATACCTCACACTTGACATCCCCATGGTAGCCAGCTGCGTGGTGATCCTGGCAGCGACGCCTTCGAGGAGCCTGATCTAGCGGTTCTCACCTTCCACAAAATCCTTGTGGTTGGCGGCTTCATTCTTTCGCAGCTGCTTATCGGTCTCCAGGTCCTTGGCCAGGGCCTCCTCCCGGGCCTTGCCCTCTGACAACATCCCCTCGAGACCCTCCAGCTTCAGCTTGAGGTCTTTGATGGAGTTGTTGGCTTTGGAGAGCTGCCCGGCCTTGTCGAGGATTGCACCCTGCGCCTCAACCAGAGCACCGTTGAGCGTGTCCTTCTCCTTGGACAGCTTCAGGACCTGATCCTTTAGCTCGTCCCGCTCCACCTCCAGCTCCTCCACCTTGTCGGCATGAACCAGAGCCTGGGCATCGACCGCCTCCTTGTGCCTCTGCTCCAGCTCCTGGGTCCACTGCATGACAAGCTTTTCCACCTCCTCGTCCTTGCCTCGGAGTGTTGCGGCTAGCTTCTTCTCACGCACGGCAAGATCCTCCTCCTGGGAGTTCAGCGCGGCCTGATGCTGCACTCGATCGGCCTCGGCTGTGGCGGCCAGGTTCTTCCCCGTCTCCTAGGCCATCTTGATGTCAGCCCGCTCCATGATGAGCTCCACCTTTCGCCCGGCCAGCTCGCTGGGAGGCCTTCAGCTCCTCACAGGCTTGGCGGGACCAAGTCTGTGCCTCGGCGACGCGTCCCTTGAGGTCCGCCTCTGCCTTGTCCACCGTTGCCATCCTTGACTTGGCATTGTCCTGGCGGGCGTGATGGAGTGCCTGGAGCTTCTGAAAACTGGTGCCCATGGACTAGAGAAGTCGCTCCTCCTAAGAACTGTCACCACCGGTGCTTGGCTTGTCAACGACCTCGAGCCCGGCGGCGGCAAGCACCTCTTCGTCGAACACCTCCCCCTTGATGGGCGCCCTGGAGCTCGACGCCCCTGGGAGGTGGACGAAAAGGTCGCCGCTCACCCTCAGATACCTACCGGAGACAGAGGTAGCGGAGGAGGAACGCTGGTCATTAGCCACCTCCTCCCCGGCAGTGGGCTTGCCAGCCTCCCCGGCAGGCCCCTTGCCGGCCTCCTCGGCAGTAGCCTTGTCGGGCTCCCCGGCAGGCTCCTTGGCGGCGTCCTCAGTCGCGCCCTTGGCGGCCTCCTCGGCGGTGATGTTCTCGGCCTCCGCCTCGGCATCCTTGGCGACGTCCTTGATGACGGTGTCTATGTCCTCCTGGTCCGCCGACGGAGGATCTGGACATCGATAAGGGGATGAAGCAAAGCCAAGATAAAGATTCAGAAAGAAGAACAAAAGGGCAGGGATGAGAGGCAAATGATTTACCCGTGCCAGGCTGGGAAGAAGTAGCCCCTTCCTCGCCAACATTTGGCGCCAAGGTGGAGCCGCCAGCGCTCAAGTTCTCCTCCTCCTCCTCCTGCGTGTGCATGGGCTCAGTGCTTGGCGCCCTTGCCGGGGACGCCCCTTGGGGTGGCGTGGTTGACGGAGGCGGCATGTTGGGGTTGGCCCTCAGTGGCTCCCCCTGCTGCTGTTCTCCTCCTGCGATCACGGCAAGGCCAGCACCAAGGATTGTACCCCCGACACACGTTGACGACGGGCGGGTGATGAGCTTACGCTAGGGGCTGTGCCGGGGGCTGCTGTCCGGCCTGCTCACCACCACCAGTGGCGCCTTAGAGGTGCCCGCCGGGGGCTGGCCGCCCGTCGTTGACCTAGCCCTCTTCACCCTCTGGGCCAGTGTCTTCGTATCCCTGCCAAGATGAAGACAAGTCAAGAAAAGAGATACGGCCCGGAGGGATGGAGATGACAAGAGTTGAAGCACTTACTCGTCCTTCATTTATTCTTCTGCTGCCTTCCTCTTCCTCCTCGGGCTAAGAGAACCGAGGTCGAAGAAGACCTCTGTGTCGTCACCTGGCGGAGGAGGGGAAGCAGGTGGAGTTGGGGAACGCTTAGACGAAGAGGAAGCAGATGCTTTCTTCTTCTCCACCACGGCCTTCACCAACTTCTTCTCCGCCGCGGCCCTCGTTTGGTGCGCGAACGTTTCCTGGGATTGCTGGGGTGGCATGGCCCTGCCGGGCCGAACCGGCTCACCGAAGCTGGCCATCGCAGGACTCGCCCTTTCCTCGCAGTTTGGGGCTCGACAGCTTCAGCCTCCTCCTCGGACGGCTCGGCGTCGTCGTCTCCAATAATAGGAGCCCTAACGCCGGCGCTGCTGGCCTCCCCAGCGGAGTCCGCCCACTGGGAGATCTCCTTCTCCTCTGCGGTCGCCGCGGCTTTGTCCTCCATGCCGCGGGCGCTGCCGGCCTCCCTGGCGAGCTCCGCCTCCGTCGCCTTGGCGGTGATGCAGTCCAGCTCCGCTTGGGTGGTGTCTAGGACTAGCCGCGGCTCCTCGAGGATGTACTTCTCTTCCAGGGTGTCAAAAAACTCCTGCACTTGATCCTCCGGTGGCTCGGCCCAATTCAGGACGAGGTCGTGCTTGTTGAACTCTGGCATCATGGCGATGATGTCGCTTCGGCGCGACTTATTGCTCAGCGGGACCACCCCCGCCGGCAACCCAAACAAGGGCCCCTTGGCGACCTCGCCGGCCTTCGCAGCCTTGCTGGACCTCTCGGCCTTGCCGTCACATTCCACATCGAGCTGGAAGAGCCGCTGGCAGAAGTGAGCATGCGCCAACACGGTGAAGTTGTGGTCAAGGCCGGGGCGGAGTCGCATGATGTCCGCCGTGTTCGTGAAGAGCCAGGCCGGCCTCCCCTTGTAATGCAGCGGAGCGATTTGGCGGCGGATGAAATCCGCCCCGATCATCTCAAGGGTGAGCTTCGCGTCGTCGACATTGACACTGTTCCAATCATTTCCGCGAACTGGCGGTGCCTGGCGAACCCGACAGAACTCTTGTGGATCCTCCTCTTCAATCCAGCACCACCGGCCCTGCCACTCCTCCCACTTCTCCTTCTGAGCGGCCTCCGGGTATGTCCCCTTGGACCTCGGGATCCAGGTGACACAACCGGAGATGGCGCCTCCCTGCTGGATCCGAGGGAAAAAGTAGTGGCGGAAGGGCGCCATGTTGGGATGCACTCCGGTGAAGCCCTCGCAGAGATGGGCGAAAAGAGCCATGCACGCCATGGCATTTGGGGTGAAATCTAGGAGGTGGAAGCCGATGGTACGCATGATGTCATTGAAGAAATAGGAGAAGGGGCAGAGGCCGCAGGAGAAGTAATCGACAAAGAACGGATACCGGTTAGGGGCGGCCTGCCGCAGTTGGCGGGGATAACGCGTGTGGCAGGATGCCCCGTCGTTTCTCCCCCCGTCTTGACCCCCCACAGCGGCCTGAAGTTGTCTCGAAGGTGGGCCGCGTCAACCATCGATGGAAAGTAGACGAGCTCCGTCCGCCACACCTATAAAAGGAGGCCCGAGGCAACCAGGAGAGGGATTCGGCTCTTTTGGGCAAGTTGCACCCCGTAGCTAGCTCAAGAACAAAAGAACACACTCACATACATCCACCAAAGAAGGACTAGGGTATTATGCATCTTCGCGGCCCGAACCTGGGTAAACGATCCGTGTGCTTCCTGTCAGACCCGCTCTTTGCACAACCTCGCGCTCGCCAATCGTAGAAGGGATCCCAGTGACCCAATAGGTGTCGTTCCCACCGACAGTCGTGCTCACGGATTTGAGAAGAGTAACAAATGAGGAGCCTAGTTGTAGTGAGAGTGAAGAAGAAGGGGAGCTAGGGTTTTTCTATAGTAGTGAGCAAGAAGGGGAGCTGGTTTTTCTATAAGAGTGAGGTGAGGAATTTGGGGGTACGAGTGGAGCGAGCTGACGTGAGGTGGGTGGGAGTGAGGAGGAAGAAGAGCACCCAGGTTTTTTTGGGGCGGTGTGTTGGGTGTGGGTAGCACCTCTCATTAAGTAAATATATGGGCTTTTGAATTGATTTTATTATTTACTAGGGTGGATGGGCTGTTTTGTCTTGGGCCCAGAGAAACAATTACTACTAGTACAGTGGAGACACTCTACAGCTACCCAGAAAAACAATTACTACTAGTACGATGGATACACTACCACCTCCGGCTCCTCCTAGGTCATCGAAACGTCTCCCTCTACTGAATATCGTTTTACATTTGTTCACCGACATGCGGGCCATGCCGCGCGCGGGCCCAAATGCCATCCACTAAATTAGAAGGCAGTATGTAGGCGGAGAGTCACCCCGGTCATAGCATGGCAGTAACGAGCTGTCGTATCACAAAACCCCACCTCCCCGCATTTTAAGTTTGACGGACGAACCAACCATCATTTCACTCTTTGCTGAATCCCCTTCTCCCCCACCATCTTCAAGAAAGCCAACACTCGCATCTACCACTGTTCTTCTCTCCCAACGAAGGGAAGGTAAGTGGACCCGTGATGTTGGTATATTTTCGTTCAGAGAAAAAAAAAAGAACTTATGCAAAGCAGTAACCGATCCTCACTCTCTTTTTTGTTTCATTGTCATTGTGATTGTATTTTCCTTTCAGTGGTCTCCTAGTATTCGTCAGTTTCATGATGGACCAAGGAGAACCATGCAAAGATCTACCGATATTGGAGCAGACGCGGGAGGCTAATCCCCATGAGACAGAGAGCTCCAAGAAGATGGAGGTAGCCACCGAGCCGACCCAGATACGCTCACGGCCACTACTGAGATAGTCAATGCCCCGTTTGAGGTTACAGCCCCCGTGGCACTGCAGGAACACTTTTCCCCCTTCGAGGATGTGTCCCCCTCCCCCCGCCCCCCGGCTGAGCTGCCCAAGGTTATTTCTTCTCTGCCGATCTCGATTGTGGTTTTTCATCTAAGTATGTGGTGATGAATAATGCAAAATTTTATTAGCTTCGATGCCATGTTATACAGAGTGGTTTAAATAACTTGTGTTTCTTACACTGGAAAGTAATTCAGAATTTGTTTCTGTTTCAATTAGAGCCGTGATGCAGACAAGGATTGTGTCATTATACATGTCACTCGCTATGAGGCAGATGACCTGAATATATGCACTGGGAAAACAGAGTTCTTAGGATGTTGGATTCTGGAAGTCATTTGCACTTATACCGATGTCGAGTGTATTCCAGCCTCACTGTTGTCAGGCGTGTTGTCCAGGGTGTACTGAAGCACAAGAAGTTCAAAGCTACTCCTTCGTTTGTGAGGCATACTGTTCTTGTCAAGCTTACGCAGGAAGATGACATGGCATGCCTCCACAAACAAGTTTATGAGTGGCAAAGCCACAAGGTTATCTTCATGAAGGTTCATAGGATTGAGCTGCTGCCGGACGTCCTCGATGATGTTCATGGCAAGGTCCGTCTTGTGTCCAGCCCAAATTAGGTAGAGGAACGAAATAGTTGCCCCAGCTAGTGATTAATAATAGCTTGGATTGTGTCTAATTATCCGAACCTTTCCTATTATCGAGCCCTTTGGGGCTAGTACTCTATTTGAATCCGTCTATGGGAACTGCTGCTACTTTTGTGTGCTCCGTGAATCATGTGAGAACCATCATAATTGTTGCCGAAACAGATGTGTCCTCACTAGTTTTTTCATGAATATGGCATGGTAAGACATAAGTTGTCACGGTTTATCATACGAGCAGTGTGTGTTTGATGAAATTGAGTACTCGTTCAAGAACAGTGCGCTGATGTATACATAAGTATATGTTAACACTGTTGGTGCTACCCCACTTGTAAGCAGTTGTGTAAAACACGACACATTGGCTCAGCTCACTTCAACACTACGCTATCGACCACCTAACAATCAATAGTCTGCTCTCTGACATATAAGAAACTACGTATCTTGTTACAATGGTTCATGCACTTAACTGAGGCCACAATGTAAATTCCAAACGTTCACACGCTAGTCCAGCATTCATGTGGAACACTCACATTAAACTCGTCTTCATAAAAAACTTGAAAAGCACAAGTTAAGCAATTTTATACATTCATAGAACATAACAAACATATACTAGTTCACAGCAAAAGAAATGTTGTGAGAAGGTTTACAAATCAGGAAAAAACAAGCAAGGCTTCTCTGAGCAAAGGGCCTCCCGGCAGGCCTAAATTTCGTGGAGTTCATTCTAGTTTTTTCTTGTTGCCACCATCCAGGGTTAGATTCTCTCATTCCAGAATAACCAATTATAATTGTGTTCTCAGCTGGAATGCTGAACTGAACCATGTAGTTTACAGACCATCTGAAATTCTTATGCATTCCACTAAATTTAAGCACTACTATTTGCAGAAATAAGCATACCACAATGCCTCTATCCGCGCACCTATCCGAAAAACCTCCATGCAGCCGTGCCAGCTAGTCCTCGGTCCATGGATGAACTCGTAGAAAGTGCATTACGGACTAGGATGCAATTCTTTTTGCTCGTCCCTGCACTGCAATCAGGAAGTAAAACATACGAAACAGCTTCTTTTAGATTGCATTGGTCATTCTACCTAGTTACTACCAAAGTAGGAATATCTAGAACACTGGTGGTTAGAGGACGGCAGCTAGGAATAGCCATCTCATTTTGTACAGTTGTACTAAAACTGAGGTGTGTACTTTTGATTGCGCAGATAGAAACGATATGGAGACAGACATCCCTATTGGCGCAAATACCAAATACGGTTATTTAAATAGTGACAGATATTTGCAGTGGCGTATGATTAACAACAATATCTATTGTGTTATAATTGGCACTAGAATGATAGTATGAAAGTGCCCTTAAGTAAGTAGCATCACATCACATCAACACTGCCACTAGATTAACATGCAGAACAATAGCATTAGTATTACTGTCATGAGAGTAGCACATGGTCAGTAATGTGCAATCAAATTTGTGCAGTTCCACTGGGATGATGCAATGTTAGCGGTGTGAGATTTAAGTGTAACTGCAAAAACACAATTCATGGGAATTAAAGCAAGATGGAAGCACTTCATAAAATGGTGGTGGCATTGCTTCAATTTATCGACGGCACTAGATCATTACTTATAGTGACATTAGGTGGCATTGCTTAATGCTTCATGTGATTTTACATTAATAGTAGCGATATGGGCGTAGGGACAGCAGGGGCATAAAGTGGTGAGGCAGATGTGGTTGCCGAGAGCGGCAAACACTCAGGTAGCATCTGTGCATTTGTCCCATTTTTTATCTCCTCGACGACATTTTCCTATGTGAGCACAAGAAATCTATACCTGCTCATTCTCATTTGCGTTGTCCCCCAACACCCCTCACTTTCTTTCCTTTTTCAACCAAGAGACAGGTCCACTACCCCCCCCCCCACCCTTTGCCATCCACCATGCTTTCTTAGCCTTTTCAACCAAGAGACCGGTAGGGTAGCCAGTATCTACTACTTTTCCCCGTTTCCTCTTAGAACCAAGTCCTAGATTCATGCTACAACTTTCCCACTTTCTTCCTTGTTTGAACCAACTCTTAGATTCGACTATATGAACTAGCTTTACCTCTAATAATAGTAAAAGTCTAGGTGGCTTTGGAACAACCAACAGAAGCGGAAAAAGATCCACATGCAGCCACGTGGGGAGCTGGGGCAGTAGAGCAAGGCAGGTTTTGAAGGAATATATACCTGAGGGTTGTCGGCATGTGGCAAAGACGACGCCGGGAGGCCGCATCTGGGCCACAATACCGCAGGGAGGAAGAAGGGATCAGAGGCCCTCCCGAGCCGGCACTCTCTCAGAGAGAATGGCACGACCGCCAATCGGGACACTCGGGCAGCCATTGGTCTCCTCCCTCGCCGCCGACGACAGCATGAGCGATGCACCTACACCCTGCCCCTGTCAAGGTGGTCCGGCCGGATTTGTGACCTGCCATGAGCAGAGAGAGAGTGTGGCCACCTATGTCTTGCTTAGATCTGGAGAGCATGAGAGAGTGAAAGAGAGGAACCCTAGTAAAGCAAGCACTAAGGCTCCTTCTTATATATATAGGTGAGTGGTTTTGTTGTACCAGCTTCAAAAAAATGGGCTCCTACGTGTACCCGCGAATGGGTGTGAGAGAACTAGTGGTGTGTGCACCGTTTCTCTTAGTGAGAGTACAATATACTATGCCCAAAGAACGTTCACCACAAGAGTAATAGTATAAGTGTGTGATGTGTGAGCTAAAATTAAAGGTGCGCGACGTCTTTGTTTTTTTAGAAGTTATGAGGGTACGGTGTGAAGAGCACATTTGTGTGCTACGTCTACCTGCAGATAGACAGTGGGTGCGAGAGGACCCGGGAGAGTCGTGACTCGTGAGGGTGCGTGTGGGCGTGTGAGAGAGGGGGCACGTATCAATGCAATGCGTGTTTCTGTAAATCATTATCTGGCAAACGTTCGCCACAAGCCGTTTCCTGAGGAACGCCGTAAGAACCGCTAGATCGGCATCCGACAATGTCAGTTTTGCCATGTCATCTAACAGAGCAGCCACTCCTCCTACACACAAATCTTCCACGTGAGTGTTAGCAACTGTCGTATCAATGCAATAACCCTCCAATCAAAAATGCAGTGCATATAGCTTTATTGAACATTCGAACCTCGCTAACTTTTACTGAGTTTTCGTGTACCAAAATGCACATATAGAATACCCAGTATATATCATTTCATTCATCTTTGAGAGGTAACTATAAAGACGGGGGAGGAGTCTACAAAGAAAGACCATCGGATCACCTGCAGTAATTTCAACCATCCTTTGGTGTGGAGGAATATCATAGGAACTCTATATGATATGATTTTTATATGATTTTTTCCTTTAGAGCTAATTGGTTCATAGGAATAGGTTCATATACTCCACATTTCAAAGGAAATATACATGATATCATTTTTATAGCTTTAGAGCCACTTGGTTCATATGAATGGATTCCTATACTCCCATAATTTCAAAGTAAAATAAACATTAGCATATATTCAATAGAAAAGTTCCTATGATGTGAACCAAATGACATCTCTTTTCGAATCCCTCCTCATAGGAATTGAGATACATGTCATCTCTAGATTCAATAGAAAAGTTCCTATGATGTGAACCAAATGACACCTCTTTTCCAATCCCTACTCATAGGAATTGAGATACATGTCATCTCTTTCCCAACAACTTCCATGTATACATCTTCTATTCCTAAATAGCTAGTTCAATTTTCCTAGACATGCAACTATGGCACAAGAACACGTCATGCATGCAAGTCATAAATCACATTGTTTTTCTACTCTATGCATGCAAGCACCACATCATCAATCCGTGCATGTTACTCATAAGTTATTTCTTGCATTAAATTTTGTATTGACAATGTATGTGCTGGTCACGTGCACACATATGTAGTTCACATTCACATTTTTGTTAGAAATGTCATTCTTTTAACTGCAATTCATTTTTTCTCTTTGTACTCCCTCCATCTAGGTGTGTAAGTCATCTTCCGAAAAACAAATAATCCCAAAACACATGGGCACGGTACATGAACTCCCTCCTCGTTTCTTGTTTCGTGACATATCAACCAACAAGAGATGTGGGTCGTGCATACTTTCAATGGCTTGACACTTTCAAACATGACATGAAGTGGTTAATTCATTGCATGGAATGCTATTAACTAGCAAAATAACCTAAGATGACTTATACACCTAGACAGAGGGAGTATTACATTTTTTTCATTTTAAGCATACATTCACTTCCCATTAGTTATAGATGTCTTTGGAGGAAATTTTATG
Source organism: Triticum urartu (assembly GCF_003073215.2). Classification (NCBI taxonomy): domain Eukaryota; kingdom Viridiplantae; phylum Streptophyta; class Magnoliopsida; order Poales; family Poaceae; genus Triticum; species Triticum urartu. The sequence goes on along the minus strand of NC_053025.1, from coordinate 262,410,269 downwards.
CATTATCTATACCCCTATATAGTGCAGAAATAACTTTGAAACATGGTCGTTGGATGAAGCTAATCCGACAGTGCAGAGATGGAAAATCCGAGCACTACTGGCCATTGGATATCATCAACATTCCACCAGATTCTGCCACATGTACAATCTAGAAGACTCCATGGTTGAACTTAAGCATAATGCACAAACCTCGAAACAGAAGCACTTCTCCTTTGTTCTAGAATCTTCCATATCATAATTGCCCAAATTTTTTTTTCTAAATGAATTGCCATTATTTGTTTTTTACTTTATGCTTTACAATGCACAATCCCATGAATCTTAACATTTTTATAAAACTAATTGATTTTGAATGAGATGAACTATAAGAACTGAACGAACATCTACATCCTGCATATATGACTCAAGGCTTTACATGTTATAGTGTGTACTTATTCATAATTTGGTTTCCAAATCTCATGCGTTCAATGCATGTGTACCTTACTAGTTATGAGTAGAGTAGAAAATTTCACGCGGCCGCAGGTATATCAAAATGCAGGGCCCATCCATCATTGCCTTTCGGTCGAACCTACGTCCACAAATTTTTGTATGTATATCTCCATTGGTCCCAGAACCCAAAATGCTGCCTCATTCCCATAAAACCAAGCGGCCCACACATATTAAGGCGTTGACTCGAACTCAATCCCTCTCTCGTTTACTACGACGTGGCCCCGCATGCCGTAGTACTCCTATTAACCCTACCGCCACATGAATCATCAGTTTTATTCAAGAGGATGAGGGAGAAGCGGATTTTTAGTGGAGGCGCTTTCAAAAAAAGGATTTGTAGTGGAGTCCCCTACCCTAGGGTGCCCTAGGTAGCTGTCACACGCATCATTGGTTTTCTCTTTTCTGTATGCTCTTGCACCCTAGAGTGAAATGATGGTTGCTTCGTTCGTCCAGCTTAATGCGGGAAAGGTGGGGCTTTGTGATTTGACCCTTCATGGCTCATTTACTACTAATCCGGCGCTATGACCGGGGTTCCTCCAAGTCCAACCACTGCTCTGAACTGTAATTTGGTGCATCGCACGTGGAACAAGATGGTGGATGAGCCACATGTCGGCCAAAGGAGTCCTGTTAAGTGTGTCTCCATTTCATGTGCGGACTGACCCTACTTGAGTTGCTACGCCAACACGACGGGAGCAGCCTACCACTTGGTTTTGCTCCTTGGTGAATCCCGACTATATTGATCTAAAAAGATATGTATTGTACTACCCTCTCCGTCTCGGTTTATAGGGTGTGCACGTAGTTCTAGGTCATCCATTTGACTAACTAAATATGAGTTACTATGTCATAAAAAGTATATCATTGGATTCTTAAGCGGATGTAGTTTCTAAACATATACTGTTCATCACATATATAGCGAGTTAAATTCTAAACCTAGAACGACGTGCATGCCCTGTAAACCGATACGGAGGAAGTAGTAAAAATGAGGTGATTTTACCGAGCGATGGGCGGGGGAGCATGCCCTGTCATGCGGTCCCATGTGTCATGATGTACCAAGGCGATCCGCATCTCCCTCTTGAGGTAGAAGCAATACTACGTGGTTTTCTTGAAGTAGATGATGGCAAAGCAAAGTGTGAAATAATGGTTGCTTTGTCGGTCTGGGAAGGTGCAGCATTGTGATTTGACGTCTCATTGCTCATTACTATTACTGGGGCGGTACGACTGGGGTGCGTCACCCTGCTGTTCTGCACTATTGGTGCATGACACGTTGACCCGGTTGCTATATGTCCCACATGTCGGCGAGAGGAAGTACAAAATTCATGAAAGCGAGCGTCGACGGAGGAGTACAACACACGGCTTGGATTTTTCTGCTTCGCGTGATCCATCCATACAAACTCGGAATAAAAAAGGAGAGGCGGGTCTTTTCCCGCGCGGTAGGCAGGGGAGTTTCGCATAGTCTGTTCGAGGCAATGAGGCAGGAAGGGAAACAAGAAAACAAAGGTTGAGCAACTTAGTTTTTGGAAAATCTAATTTTACGGAGTATCCACTATGGAGGTAGTACTACTTACTACTCCCTCCTTTCCGGTTAATAGGGCTCTTCTAAAAAATAGTTTTTCCGTTTTATACGTCTCAATTCTACTACTAGTAGTAGTACCATCACATGTTGGATTTCGAGGTGCGTTAAATCACCCGATGCAAGAAGTGTCAAGAGAAAACTCACCAATCCATGTAGAAGTCCATGGAAATTTAGTGGTCATGCATCCATTCGTTCTAATTAATTCCTCGGTAAACATAACTTCTTGAGAAAAACGAGCATATTAATTACTTATGCAAACTACAAATTAATTCCACCACTCACCGTCTACCTTGGTTCAAGAGATTTTGAAATTGAACCATAAACTGGAAAGGAGGGAGTAGTAACATAGCCTAGGGTAGCTTGCTGCACCACGGACTCCAAGGAAATTGCCGCAGTAGTACTACACCTATATACCACTGTACAACTCCTACTACTCCCTCCGTTTCTTTTTAGTCCGTATATAAGGTTTGGTCAAAGTAAAGCTTTGTAGAGTTTGACTAACTTTATATTAAAAAATATAAGCATTCACAATATGAAATCAATATTATCATATGCACCATGAAACGTATGTTCATACTATATAGTTTTAGTATTGTAGATGTTCATATATTTTAATATAAATTTGGTCAAATTTTGTGCAGTTTGACTTTGACCAAATCTTATATGCGGAGTAAAAAGAAATAGAGGGAGTACTAAAAGACATATATTCCAAACAATATGATAATCTCTCTAACCAAGATTGGGACCAGGAGTAAACGGAGGGTGTAGTAAAATTTTCTCCTCCTCCCGTGAGCCACCGCGCGCGTGGGTGAGGGAGCGGGCGTAAGGCGTACTACTCCCTCCTTTCCGGTTTATAGGGCTTATCTCAACTTTTCTGTTTTTTCAATTTAAAGGGCTCATCTCCATCTCATTTTTAGTTTACGAGGCACATTAAATCTTTGCATGCAAGAATTAAAAAGGAACACACTAATGCATGTAATGTTCCTACTCATCTAGTGGTCAAGCATGCATGCACTTCAATTAATCCAAATTAATGGATGAGTTTAATTGGGGTAATTTTTTCAAGTACGAGATACTTTCCTCCACTCACAAAATGCCTTATTTGATGAGATTTCAGATTTGAGCCCTATAAACCGAAAAGGAGGGAGTAGTAAGCAAGATTCACCTCGTTCCGCGAGCCACCGTACCCGTGGGCGGGGGAGATGACGTACTAAGAAAGCTTCTCCTCGTTCTATGAGTTGACGGGACACATCAAAAGTAATGCGTACAGAGCATCTCGAGTGTATAGAGCCTTGCCTCTAAGTTAGTCTCCACGTGGTTTGCCTCTTTCTTAACATAATGCGTCAAGTCACAAATTGTTTGTTCACCCATCAAGTGGACAACCAGTACACATGTCAAATTATCACGTGGGCTGCCTTTTCGTACAGAAATGAGCTCCACCGTGTACCCGCATGGAGGTGGTTGGGAAAGAGAAAGGAGTACGTGCGCCGTGCGTGCACCTCTTCTCTTCATGCATGTCCCCCACCTACGTGGGTTTGTGTGAGAGAGATACAAACCTAGACATAATGCGCCGTCCATCCCCATGCCTCCGCCCAGTCTGACCACCACGCCCCACTCCTCCTCACCTTATTTCTCATCTTTGTCGAGATATCTTTTTTCGATGAAATTCTCGAGATACCATTTTTCCATTATGATCCTCGAGATATCATTAGTTTTTACACATGGGATTACTCCTGCATGGGTCAATCACAATAGGTGTTTTGTAAAAAAATGCATCCTGATGTTCCGTGCAATGCACAAGCATCTTGCTAGTCCATGAAAACAACACATGGCAAAATTTCACGACGAACGAGGGATTTGAATCTGCTGGGAGGGGTTGTTTGGATCTTGCCCGGGGTAGCCAAAATATTGGCGACCCTTTTGTCCGCCGGTGCCTTTACCACTAATGAACGAGGAATGGCTCAGGTGATCATGCATCCTCCAACGCGCACGTTGGAGATGAGCTGGCACGAGCTGTGCTTTTTTGTCCCACCATGCCGCCCGAGCCGGCCGCAGACCGACCGGCGACATGCAAATTATGCCATCCAATAGTAGCCGCACACATTCTGACACCAACTCAACCAACCGGACAAAATTCATGCAAACACGGAGATATTTCATATCAATAATGATGGAATTCATATAAAATACCAGATTTTCATACAAACATGACGAATTTCATTGCATTCAAATCAACTAAGCGGTGCTAGTTCTGGAAAGCACAGGTATATAATACCTGGCCTAAATGGTCGCCCGACGATCCATTTGTGTTCCTCATGTCCGGCAGCACGATCACCGGACTACCGGGAGCCCCGGAGGTATATGCTTCAGTGCAAAGGACGGCTCGCTTCCCCACTGCCCAACTGATATGGTTGGCTAATGCCCAAGATGATGGTGGAAGGGGGCTTCTCCACTTCCGTGGAGCCCATGCGGGGTCGACGAAGGTCCTCGCAACAAAAGGATCCGGCAAGACTCCTGTTGTGTACGCCGGCGTCGCCTCTACGGTGGCCTTCATGGGACCCAAGCGGCGGCGGCCTCCCATGTTCTACTTCTCCTCGATGATGGCGACGGACGCGGAGGCGCTGGCCACCGACTCGTCGCTCTCCGGGCACCCGACTTTTTTCTCTGCTAACATGGCGCGGCCGCCGGCATGGGAGTCTCGGCAACAGAAACGGGAGACGCGGTCGCAAACACGGGAGGCGTGGTATGACGCGGCGGCGTGGACGGTAGTGATGACGCCCGTGCGCCGCTCCTCGTCGAGCTGGCCTGGAGCGATGAGTTGTTGAACCGCGCGACGGCTTGGGCGACAACTAGCTTCATCGGGCGAGGGGTGGGAGGTGGATCAGCCAGCTGCATAGCTCATATCCGGCGGGCTCAGCGGGCCACCCAGCCGGCTTGGATGCGGGATAACTACTCTTTGTAAGCCATTGTAAGAGTGGAAAAAATGGTGAAGGAGGAGATAGGGGAGTGGCGGAGGTGTGCGACTCTTGGCTGGTGTTTGGCCTCGTTAAAATAGGAGATTAAATAGATGGCGGATGGGAGGAGATTGACCGGCATTGCGTTTAATGCCGGCCCGGTCATGAATGGACGTGTGTCCAGAGTCGGTTTCTCGGCTTCCACATGGGTTTCATGGAGGCGTTTGAATGCGGCAAGGAGGCTTGTTTAGCTGGGCGTGCAGCGAGTGGCGCCCTCGACTCTGATGTACGACACCACGCCGTTCTTCCACTGACGTGTGCGCTCTTTGGGTACATGGCCTGCATGTCAATGACCCAACGCAGGCAGCGCACGGCAGAGGAACTTTTGGTGGGCCAGGGCGGTCAGAAGTGGGCATTTCATAAACCGATGATTCTTCATTGAGTGTGACATAATCTATTTCATGTAGATAAGCCTACCATATAATGTAAGAGAATTTGAAAAAATTATATATACGTTGATAGCTCGTTCGATACGTTGTGATTCATAAAGACCGCTGTAAACATCAATGTTCTGCTTATCACAAATAAGATTGATTAATACACGTAACAATCCATGTCCTTAACAAAGGGTGCGTGCATGTATAGGTTGAGCGTGTGTCTTGCATCGTGTGATGTGTGCATGCAGGTGTGCGAGTGTTGCGTGCGTGCATGTGTACGTTTCAGTGTTGCATGCACGTGTGCGTACGTGCGTGTGTTCGTGAGTGCATGTGCACGTGTCAGTGTTGCACGCCTGCATGCGTGCGTGTGTTCGTGCGAGTGTTGCATGTGTACGTGCGGGGTGAGACTACACTTCAGTCGACTGACTTTTTCATCTCTAGTAAGTAGATTTTCCAGCCGTTGGGTACAAAATTAAGGGCCTGCAGTTTATCTTCAACCTCCCTCCCCCCGAGCCGCCCACCCCCATCGGCCGAACCCCCTCTAGCCCCCCCCCCCCCACCCAGCTTTTTCTCCGGTGATCCCCATGCCACTGCCCAATCACCACACCCCCACTGCCGGCGACTGCCAACCAGAGGTCTCAGGACTTTGAATCCCCACCGAACACTAATTTATTACCATTTTTGTCATTCATATACACGCTGATGGGTAGGCCCTATGGTAATGTGCGCTGCTGAATGTGGACCGTTTGACTGGTCAATTGATCGTGTCATCAACAAATTATGGCGCTGTATGGTGAGCCAGTGACCGTATGATCACCCTAAAATGTACTCCCTCCGTTCGGAAATACTTGTCGGGGAAGTGGATGTATCTAGACGTATTTTAGTTCTAGATACATTCATTTTCGCGAAAGTAATTCCGGACGGAGGGAGTATTTTATTAACACAATACAGACTCAAACTACCATTTCTTTCTTTCACATACGCGTTGACAGGTGGGCCCCATGGTTACGCGCCCCGATGGAGCAACACTAGTTGCGCCACGTGGAACGTTTGACTAGTCAATTGATTGTGTCATCAACAACATACAGAGTTGTACGGGTGAGACAGTGACTGTATAATCACGACATGTATTTTTTTAACACGGTACAGATGCAAGCGCTCATATATACGTGCAAGCACTCACCGCTATAAGCGCACACACGCAGACCCTACCCATATGAGCACCTAGGAGAGAGTGAGGCAGCATACGATCTTGAGATTTTACAAAATCACCATAGGTGCCTCCTAGTCGAGTGGAACGTCTCCTCCCACTGAATGCACATCACCAGAAAATACTGAAATTAACCCAGGATAAATGCGTGCACCAGGATTTTAACCTTGGTGGGATCGAGAAACCACTGTCCTCCTAACCATCCAACCATAGGTTGGTTAGCACCACAAAATGTATGTGGTGACCGCGATGAGCTTATTCTGAAGTCAAGTGACCATATCTTGCTTTCGCATCAAATACAGAGCACGCATCAAATACAATGTCCATCAGTGTCATTAACAAAATACGGAGATGTATCATGAGCTAGATACCATATGATCACCACGAGAATGTATATGGTGACCGTAATGAGCATATTCTGAAGTCTAGTGACCGTATAGTGCTTTCTCTTGAAATACAGTGACCGTCACACGTGAATGTGTCATGGGCATGCATACTTTTAGAGGGCCGAGAGATAGTTTGTGTGCGTACGTGGAAGTGGTGTAGAAAGAGGGGTGTCTGGTGGAGACAAGGAGAGATATGCCCTTCATTTCTCTTTCCCGTGACTAATATTTTAGGAGAAAATATAAACATTCACAATGCAGAACAAATATTTTTGGATGAACCATGGAATTAACTTTCATGTATAACATTGTACTATTGTATATGCTTATTTTCTTAGTGGCCGATTGCATGTGTGGTGTGGTGGGCACATCATTTCTAGTTGGGGTGGGCACATCATTTCTAGTTGTGGTGGGTCAACATGAGGACTCATGGGTCGGTTCCATCCTGCACCACATAGGTTGGACAGAGACGCATTACACGAAGACCCATGTGGAGGACTCGGCATACAACACAAAGCTACTAGAGTCGTGGAGGACTCTATCCCCACTGGTAATAAGCCGACTATAGAAGCCTAGGGGCTAGTTCGTCGATAGTATACGCACATGCACAATGCCTGGTATTCACATGTACTTTGTACACTCTCCTATTACTAATATACATTCCCAGGAGTAGGATTTTTCCTCAACTGCAAGGGTCCAAACTTGGGTAAAACTTTGCCTCGTATTACCATCCAGCCTAACAATCAGGTATATCCTACCGAATAATCTGATGGAATCATATATACCAACTGCTAGGAGGGAGGTGTGTCTGTGGGTGGGCAATGTGTGCGAGAGAGGCCTAAAGATAATGTGCATGCGAGAGACACGTAGGCACATATATGTGCTTATAGAGGGCTAGTAGATATCGTGCTTGTGTATATATGCATGTGAGAGAAATAGTGTTTTCTAACTGACATTAGTGAAAAGAGTGGTACATAGTAGTCAAAAAGAGAGAGATATATAGAGAGAGTGTGTGCGTGAGACACCCCATCACCCCGGGAGAGATTGTGAGCATGTATGAAAGAGAAATGCCGATGTATATAAAGTGTGTGCACTTATGCGTTAGATAGAGATATATATAGCACGTTTATGAGAACGGGCCGAGGCATAGTGCATATACGTGTAAAAGGCGGTTCTACACATTAAATTAAAATATAAGTGGCATTATTATTTTTGGATGAGATCATGAATTTTGCAATTTGCGTATGAACGAAAATTGGTCTATCTGACACCCATACTCTATTGAATTCTAGCATGTGCATGTGTTTATTTCATATTATCGATCAATAGAGTGAGAGCGGTTTGAAATACAGTCAATGCATTGCTTTTGCAATTCATACATAAACATTAATTAGTGCACTCCATGTTGTTAGTGTGAAGCACTTTATACATTTTTCACTTACCTGGATACATTCCAAATTGCTAGCTACAAAATAGAATACATGTTGAATTCAACATAAAGGGGGTTTCGAAGATTCGAATTCATAGGAAGTGCATTCATGTATTTGAACCCGAGATAATGGCATTTGTAAATCAGATCTAAAAGGGGGCATCAATCTTTGTTGTGCGTTTGAACATGCTATATATTCATATGCATGTCTAACTTTTTTTTGCAACCAAGGAGATTATATCTGGAACCATGCATGAACTGAGGTAAGTGGCATATTTTTTAATATATACTCGTGTGCAATGTATATTCAAATGTAGCCCCTCCATTCCAAAATAATCGTAGTTTTAGGATTTTCAAGAGTAAAGATTTGTGAAGTTTGACAAATCCTGAAAGTTCAATTCAAGAGAACCGAAAACGTTAGTCCTTCTGCTCCCAAATATTGAACGAAGTGCCAAATAAGCCTCTGGTCACCCGAAACCGTGCGCGACTAATGTTTGGTGGTAGGAAATTACTGTCCTGACTCTGGCCCGTGTAGCCTATCGGCCTGATGTCAAAAGGTCTAAACCGGGGTAGGTTTGTAACTTCACCAAGACGCCAGTCTCAACCGCCTCCTAGAAGCATTCATACACCGTCGGAGCCTAAACACCCATGCGCTCTGCCGAAATCTATCCCACCCACCATTTGGGACACTGATTACTGTCCTACCCCCAACCCGCAATATGTCTGAAATTTTAGATGGGAGCAAAGTTTGTAACTTTCCCAAAATTTCAAACAAGCGTGTCCCAAACCGAAACATTGTCCCCCTTGGTTCCCCCTCCCTCTGTTTCCCCTTTCATACTCTGTGGGTGCCAAAATGCCCTCTCCACCAGCCGAGAAACCCCAGCCTCCTATGTCCTCCACCCCATCGCGACCAATCCACCGCCGCCCTCCTCCATCACTTCGTAGATGGTACCCCTACGTCATCGTCGAACGCAACCGCAACAGCAACGCCCTCAAGGACTTAGCACCTGAAGCCGAGGCAGAGCTGCCTCCACGATGCTGACGCCAACGTGCGTTGTACCAGAACCACTTCGACCATGCCATCCTGCGCCTCACTACTGTCGCTCGACTATCTCAACCGTCCACAGCACCGGAGTTGTTCCCGCTATGCCGTCATTCGCCACCTCGGATCTAGTTCTCCTCCGCCGACAGATGGTCACCGCACCACACTCAACAACTTGGCCATGGGTTTGTCCAAGGCTCCACCATCCTCCACAACTTCTCGTTTCTAGCGAACCACAAGAAGATCATTGGAAAAACAGAAGGAGGACACAACACTGCCAACAGAAAGAGGTACTCCTCTTCCCTTATTCGTGCAAATCTTACGTCTCTGCTCACACCGTGTTCATCCCATGAAAGAATCTAGTTGAGCACTTCTTACAGCATATTCTTCGTGATACTAAATGCACAAGGTTTCCTCCCATTTACTATTTCACATTTGCTAGAGGTTAGTAGCTTGCCTGGATTTCAATTCAGGGTCATTCGAATCGCAATTAAAAGAAGCAGCACCCGCTTAGCCGCGTGGAGCACCTAGTGCGCATGATCGCTAGGGAAGTGGCGCATCGGTGTCTATCATAGGAGTGTCGGGCGTAGGAGCTGCTTGCGCCCAATCTGGAGGTCTGTGGGGCTTGAAGGGATGGTCGGGGGCGGTTCCAAGCATGGCGATGCGGTTAGGTCGAGGGGAGGGCGGAGGCAGGGGACTGGGCCAGTGGTCACTGGCGTTTTGAGGAAGATCGTAACACTAATTGGCTGGAGGTAGATGAAGGCGATCTGCCCGTTCTTTGTACATCGGACGGTGCAGAAAAAATGGACTGGCCTATTTGTTTTCAGTCGACTGTTATTTCCGTAGGACCACACCTGGTGGTTTGTTGGAGGAGCACCTGCATTTCCCAGCCATCCCTGTGCTCATATTTCAAAATCCTAGAATCTAGTAATTTCGTGTGTCATGCATGTTGTAGAGCTATCATATGTCTCGCGTCATTTATTTCTCACCGACCTGCTATCTGCTACCTTTACAATGTACTACTTGTGCACACACTTCACCCATACTCACACTATTGTTTTTTACGCATGGGCATTTTAGACTCTAATGCAGTGTTGATGAATACAAAAAAGAAAAGACAGAAGTCGCTCCAGTGTAATTCTAAGATAAGCACTAAGCGTTTCAGCGTTCTAAAGGGTGCAGCGTCAGCAGATGGAGACAATAAACGTAGCTCTGCAGTTGATGATCTCAATTGCCACACACAACCATCACAGGTGCTTGCTTTAACTTCGCGCTATCAAATGTGGTTGCATGTTGCATATGGTGTCTACCATGTATTGCTTCTAATTTGGTTAAATTGCATCTGCTTACTTTACACCTTATACCTTTGATAATGACATGCCTTCCTGTTTTTGATACATACTAAATATGTCTATTAACCATGTTCGTACATCAAACTAATGCTCTTTTGTATCCCTCATCGATCACTTATGATGAGACAGTCACCCCAGTGGGTTACTGTGAGACGCGCTGCTCGTTTAACGAGTGGAGTGTCATCCTCCCCACATGATTCTCAAGAAACAACAAGGCCAAATGAAGATAGTCAACGCAGCTCTCTAGTTGATGACCGCAATTCCCCCACACCACCATCGCAGGTGGTTTCTCTTACTTGGCAGTGTATTATGTGGTTGCATGTTGCATATGGTGTCTACCTTCTAATGCTTCTAATTAGGGTAAATTGCATCTGCTTAGTTAACACATTATACCTGTGAATATGACATGCCTTCCTGTTTTTGGTACATACTACGTCTTTCTATTAACCATGTTCTTACATCAAACTACTCTTCTTGTGTATCCCTCATCAATCACTTCTGACGAGACACCTTCAAGTTGACAGTGTAAGTTTGGTTGCATCTTGCATATCATTTCAAACATGTATTGCTTCTAATTTGTTGAACTGATACTTATAATGAGACACATCTAAGTTGGTTGGATCTTTCATATGGTGTCTAGATTGCATTGCTTCCAATTTGTTGAAATGCTTTCTGCTTAGCGTTTTTTGTACATATTCCATCCTCCTACAATGTGGTTGCCATTCATAAAAGTTGTGTTCGTCAGTATCATCCATCAACGAATTTGGAAGTGTGAATTTCATTCCTTTTTCTTGTGTGTTTACTTGACAAGGAAAAATCTAAAAGGACGAAGGCACAGAACGATGGTGGTCCTCTGGAGTAACCGAAACAGATGATCTTTGCAGACTCTCCTGCTACTCCTACTGCAGTGCAAGTTCCAAATCTCGTCTCCCCTACTCCACAACCCCAGGTGCATGCTCTAACATGGCGGTGTGATATCTGGTTGCATGTTGCATATGGTGCCCAGCTTGTATTGCTCCTAATTTGTTAAATTGCATCTCCTCAGGTTACATATTATACATGTGAATATGACACGCCTTCCTATTTTTGGTACATACTACATCTGCTTATCACACCATGTTCTTACATCAAACTATTGTTCTTGTGTATCCTGCATCTATCGCTTATGATGAGACAGTCACGCCCGTGGGTTAGTATGAGATGCTCTACTCTTATAAAGAGTGCAGTTTCATCCTCCCCACATGATTCTCACGAAACAGCAAGCCTAAATGAAGATATTGAACATAGCTCTGTACTTGAAGACCGCATTTCCCCTACACCACCATCACAGGTGCTTGCTCTAACTTCGTAGTGTGATATGTGGTTGCATGTTGCATATGGTGTCTAGCTTGTAATTCTTCTAATTAGGGTAAATTGCATCTGCTTAGTTTACACATTATACCTGTGAATATGACATGCCTTCCTATTTTTGGTACACACTATATCTGTGTGTTAACCATGTTCTTATATGAAACTACCTCTCTTCTGTATCTTCCATCAATCACTTACGATGAGACAACGTTATTCGTTGCATATTGCATATTATTTCTAGCATGTTGCCATGTATTGCTTCTAATTTGGTCAAATACATTTGTTAGGCCACCTTTTTAATTTGGCAGAGTGATATTGGTTTCCTCTTTCATATGGTTTCTAGCTTGCATTGCTTCTAACTAGTTCAAACACCTTGTGCTTAGTTTACACTTTATACATCATACATATCAATATGTCATGCAGTCCTGTTTTTCATACATATTCCATCCTCCTATCATGTGGCTGCCTTACATGAAAGTAGTGTTCATCAGTATCATGCATCGATGAGTTCTGAAGAGCAAATTTTATTCCTTTTTCTTGTGGGTTTGACTTGACAAGGCAAATTCAAAAAAGAGGAAGGAAGGCAATGATGGTGGTCCTCTATAGCAACATAAATGGAGCATCTGTATGGATTCTCCTTGTACTGCAAGTGCATTACAAGTTCCAAGTCTCTGCTCCCCTACTCCATAATCCAAGGTTCTTGCTCTAACTTGGCAGTGTGATATCTGGTTGAATGTTGCATATGGTGTCTAGCTTGTATTGCTCCTAATTAGTGTAAACTGCATCTGCTTAGCCCACACATGATACGTGTGAATATGACACGCTTTCCTTTTTTGGTACATACTATATCTGTCTATCAAACCATGTTCTTACATGAAACTACTCTTCTTGTGTATCCTACATTAGTCATATATGATGGGACACCTTTAAGTTGGCAGTGTGATATTGGTTTGCGTCTTGAATATGATTTCTAGCATGTTGTGCTTTTAGTTTGATGAACGCCACCTATGACGAGACAGTTCTAACTTGGCAGAGTGATATTGGTTGCACCTTCCATATGGTGTCTAGCTTGCAGTGCTTCTAATTTGTTGAACTGCCTTCTGCTTAGTTACCACATCATAGGTGTGAATATGTCAAGTCGTCCAGTTTTTCATACATATTCCATCCTCGTATCATGACTTCGCCTTTCATCAAAGTAGTGTTCGTAAGTATCATGCATGAATGAGTTTTGAAGAGCAAATTTTATTCCTTTTTCTTGTCGGTTTGACCTCACAATGCAAAATCTATAGAGCGGAAGGAAATTGGTAAGGCATTCGATGATGGTGGTCCTTCCGAGCAACTAAAATGGAGGGCTTCTATAGATTCTACTCCGCCATCCTCCCAACAAGATTCGCAAGACAACGCAAGGCTAGACGGTCAACGTAGTTGTGTAGATGATGAGCACATCTCCCCTACTCCACCATCACAGGTGCTTGCTCTAACTTGGCACTATTATATGTGGTTGCATGTTGCGTATGATGTCTAGCTTGTATTGCTTCTAACTTTGTTGAATTGCATCTACTTACTTTACAGATAATGCCTGTGAATATGACACGTGTTCCTATTTCTAGAACATACTATATATCTGATCACACCATGTTCTTAAATCAGACTACTGTTCTTGCATATCCCATATCAGTCACTTATGATAAGGCACCTTTAAGTCTCCACTGTGATATTGGTTGTGTCTTGGATATGATTTCTAGCATGTACTGCTTCTAATTTGTCGAAACGCCAGACAGTTTGAACTTGGAAGACTGATATTGGTTGCACCTTTCATATGGTGTCTAGCTTGCGGTGCTTCTAATTTGTTGAAATGCCCTGCTTAGTTACCACATCATAGGTGTGAATATGTCATGTCGTCCTGTTTTTTGTACATATTCTATCCTCGTATCATGCGTTTTCCTTTCATCCGAGTAGTGTTCGTCAGTATCATACATGAATGGGTTCTGAAGAGTGAATGTTATTCCTTTTTCTTATCGGTTTGACTTCACAATGCAAAATCAATATAGCTGAAGGAAATTAGTCCGGCAGTGGATGATGGTGGTCCTTCGGAGCAACGCAAAAAGAGGGTCTCTACAGATTCTACTCCGCCATCCTCCCAACAAGATACGCAAGACAACACAAGGCTGGATAGTCAACGTAGTTGTGTAGATGGTGAGCACATCTCCCCTAGTCCACCATCATAGGTGCTTTGATCTAACTTGGCACTATTATATGTGGTTGCATGTTGCGTATGATGTCTAGCTTGTATTGCTTCTAACTTTGTTGAATTGCATCTACTTACTTTACACATAATGCATGTGAATATGACACATGTTCCTGTTTCTAGAACATACGTGTAGATGATGAGCACATCTCCCCTACTCCACCATCACAGGTGCTTGCTCTAACTTGGAACTGTTATATGTGGTTGCGTGTTCCGTATGATGTCTAGTTTGTATTGCTTCTTATTTGGTTGAATTGCATCTGTGTAGCTTACAACTTATGCCTTCAACGATCACTTACCCATAAGACACATTTAACTTGGGAGTGTGATGTAGGTTGCATCTTGCATTGTCTTCTAGCTTGTACTGCTTCTATTTTTTGAAATGGCACTTACGACGAGACAATTTTTACCTGATAGAGTGATATTGGTTGCATGTTCATATGGTGCCTAGCTTTCATTTCTTCTAATTCTGTTGAAATAGCTTCTGCTTATTGTTTGTCATACATATTCCATCCTCCTACCGTACATCTAAATATGCTATGATGTCTTTTATTTGTATATATTCCATCCTCCTATCCTGCGCTTGCCTTACATCAAAGTAGTGTTCGTTTGTATCATACATCAACCAGTTATGCAGAGCTAATTTTATTCATCTTCTTTTGGTTTTGACTTCATAAGGCAATATTAGAAAATAGGAAGGAAACGAGTAAGTTAGGGGATGTTGGTGGTCCTCCGGACCGACGCAAATAGAGACTCTCTAGATTTACCATTGCCACTTCTAATGAAGTTGAAGTCCCAAGTCTACATGATGAGTTCATCTCCCGTACTCCACCATCGCAGGTGCTTGCTCTAAGTCGAAATTGTGATAATTGGTTTCATGTTGCATATGTTGTCTAGCCTGTATTTCTTCTATTTTGATTAAATTGCACCTGCTGAGTTTATACATTATACATGTGCATATGACATGCCTTTCTGTGTCTAGAATACACTTCATCTATCAATCATACCATGTTCTTACATCAAAGTACTATTGGTGTGTATACCACATCAGTCACTCATGATTGGACACTACTAGGGAAAAGTCTAGCAGCAGCGCGGGTTTTAGGCCTATCAGTAGCGCGGGGCGATGCACTACTGATAAGGCGCTATAGCTAACATATAGTAGTAGCGTGCCTCCGCCCACGCTACTGCTAAATCGACTTAGTAGTAGCGACTTCCCGGAGGAGCGCTACTGGTAATTAGTAGTAGCGCTTCTCCCTGCCCGCGCTGCTACTATTATTCGTATTTTATTTCTTTTTTATTTCATGTGTATTCGTACACCTTTACACAAGTTTTCATACAACAGGAATTTAGAAATTGTTTTTACATCATAATGAGTTATTACATCACGGGGTGAAAGAACCGTGGACTAGTTTCAAGTGGATGGACATCCACTTGAAACTAATCCGCGGTTCTTTCACCCAATGATATAATAAATATCATCATCATATCATTAACAACTTATCATCATAATGCATCATTGTCATATAACACCTCCTCAAGATCATCGTTTTCATCAATGAGACATCACATAGCAAATTGGTCACTAGTCGTAATCACAAGTACTCCTCATCATCAACTATAACACATTGTATCACATAATAAACATATTGTACCTCATAGGACCTACTACATTCTCTTAGGACCTACTATATTCTCTAAGGTAAAATAGCAAAAAACAAGATAGCCCCTGACTCTCCATTATGGAGAATGGAGATTATCCTGTCTCCAATTCTTGCCTTTCGCTTAATGTTACTTCCAAGAACCTCCTTGCGAATGTCCAAACATTTTTTCCATTCCTTGATTAGCATGTGTTCACCGGTTTTAGAAATCCAATATGCACAGGTGAGATCCTTAGATTGACCTGGCTGTATGTTCAGAACTGCAAGGCGACCATTCTGATACATCAGATGAAGCACACAATCCATCGGAATTTTCTGTTGAAAAACATAGTAATAACTTCATAGTTAGCAATGATGTACTAGTTTTAGAAGTATGCAAAAGATGCACGGATGTCGTAATAGTAAAAAATCTTACAAGGGTATCTCCATAGAAGTTACCGTGGTTCAAAACGTGCACTAGTGGCACGTATTCACCATAATTTGGAGGAGTTCGATAATAGGTATTGTAATTCTCAAGATAAGTACAATAAGCAATCAGATGACTTTTCTCCTTATAAGTTAATTCGGAGCCATCAGTGTAGTGGGTTTTGTCTACCATCTTCTGCACATTCTTTGAAGATTCAAAATAAGCTGTCAATGGAAATAAGCTGTCAACTATTTTGAAATAAACAATATAAATTAGTTAATAACTATGTTTGAGAAACTCACATTGTGGTAGAATCGGAAGCATATCAACAAGGACCCAAATGTCCATATTGACAATCATACCCTCACATTGCTCGATGTCAGGATCACCAAGATCCATCGTGAAAATCATACCCTCATAAAAACCATACATTTTGCAAAGTGCTTCCCAATTTTGGCAACCAAAATGGGTTACGCTCTGAGAATTGTACAGATTTACTTCAAAATCGATATCATGCTGGGTCCTTAGGTGTATTTTCTTTGTCTGAAAATTTTCATGGTCTTCAAAACCCATCCTCTCTAAGACATAGCATCTTTCATGGCATGGGATAAGCTAGTCGAATTGTAAAAGATGAAAATTTGACATTGAAATAGTTGAAGTCATGCTTAATTATGAAAAAAAACACTTGTCATTGTTGCGTACCGTTTCAACATCGAAGGTCTCCTCGAGCTTAATGCTGAAGCGCCAATCTTCGTCCAGCTCAACGAACCTGTCACACATACCTCGATCGTCGTGGCACCAGCTGCACTCCCCCGGGAGACTATCGTCGTCCGAGTACGACATTTCCTACGTTCATAATTCAAATATTAAACTTGTACAATTAAATATATGTACTAAAAAACCTAAATTAGATCATTATTTTTCGAAAAAATCCAGGCCACTCGATATTTCCTACATATTCTAGCACAAGTCATGCCAGAATTCATGGAAAAATCCGGCATGACCTTTGCTAAAAAGGGACATATCGAGCGCCTGAAATTTGCCGGAACGGAAATTAATCAACACTCCGGCAAAACATAGGCCACTCAGAGGTGTAAACTGAACGTGAATGGCCACTTGGGCAACCACATATCCTATTTGAGCAACACAAGATATACATGGATATTTGGCTGGTCTCACCTCGATGTCGGAGGCGGTCGGTGACGGGGACGACGGCGGGGATGATGGAGGGGCTCCTTGATTTCTGCAAAAGCAAAAACCGTATAAGTTATCACTAATACATCCCGAATAATTGCTTAAACTAAAAAATAACAACAAATATGACATGTTCAACTAGTTTTATTAATTCAACTAGTTCTTACTAAATATAAACTTACTATAAATAGAAAAAAACTATTTCTTTCCAAAAATAAAGTAGTTCAACTAGTTATATTAATTATCTTACTAAAAATACATTAGTTCTATTAATTCAACTAGTTCAACTAGTTTATTAATTTACTTACTAAACTAGTTCAACTACAACTAAAGTAGTTCAACTAGTTTATTAATTTACTTACTAATTATTTTAAACACTTACTAAAAACAGTAAAAATAAACTACATTATACAATAGTTTACTAGTACCATCACTACTACTAATTAACATCTACTACTCCTAAAAATCATTATCTATGAACCCTAAATTAACATCTACTACTACTAAAAACATCTAGTACTAACTAAGCAGAGAGAACGAGGGTGGGGAGGGGTGGGGGGCTTACAGAGAGGGGAGAGACGGTGGCGGGGAGGTGCTCGGCGACGGAGAGGTAGGGGCGGCGAGGGTGGGCTCCAGGATCGGGAGGTGGCGGCGACAGGTGAGGTCGAGAGCGGCGGTGAGGTCGAGAGTGGAGGGGGTGGGGGAGGCGGCGGCGACGGCGACGGTGAGGTCGAGAGCGGCGGCGGGCGACGGCGGTGAGGTTGACGGCGGCCTCGGGCGGCGGCGACAGAGGAGTAGGGGAACAGTGGGGGGGGGAAGGAGGACTTAGAGAAATTTTGAGCGGGCGGGTGGTTAAGTCGAAGTAGCAGTAGCACACTTCAGGAAACGCGCTATAGCTAAAGTAGCTATAGCGCATTTTCAGGAAAAATGCTACTGCTAAGTCTAAGCACGCATAAAAATATACGTTGGTCATCATTGATCCTTTTGTGTAGAATCTAAATAGTCAACATATTTAAGGTGGTAACCTTGTTCGCTTAGCAGTATGGGACTAAACTTAATTAGGTGCAACACTTAGCAGCAGCGAGTTTTGCAGAAACACGCTGCTACTAAGTACTTTAGCAGCAGTGCGTCCAGGGAAGGGCGCTACTACTATATCTAGCCTGGGGGCAAATCCGTGGCAATTATAGTAGTAGCGCTTGTTTCACCTAGAGCGCTACTGCTATCTAGTTATTAATAGCGCGGTTCCTTTAAGCTCGCTACTGCTAGTTAGCAGTAGCGCCTGTTTTTAAACCGCGCTGCTGCTAAGATTCTGTGTATAACGTTTTCCCTAGTAGTGGGATGCTTTTCACATGGCCGTTTGATAGTGGTTGCATCTTGCATTGATTTCTACGTTGTAGTGCTTCTAATTTTTCAAATTCCCACTTATGACAAGACACTTTTAACCTCGCAGAGTGATATTGGTTGCATCTTTCATATGGTGTCTATCTTGCATTACTTCTATTTTCTTGAAAATCCTTCTGCTTAGTTTACACATCGTAGCTGTGAATATGTTACGCCGTCCTATTTTTCTTACATAGTCCATCCTCATATGGTTGTCTTACATCAAAGTATTGCTTGTCTGTATCATGAGTTCTGAAGAGCGATTTTATTCTTTTGTGTTGTGGCCTGTGGGTACAGCTTGACATGGCAAACTCAAAAAAGAGCAAGGAAAAGAATATAGTAGGGAATGGTGTTACTCATCGGGTGAAACAGAAAAGGATCTGCCCTCGAGATTCTGTTGTTACTATATAGTGCAGTAGAAGGTCCAAGTCCACCAGCTAAATCTACAAACGCAGTATCACCTGCTCCACCAGCTGCAGCATCCGCTTCAATTGTACTAGCATCTCAACGAGTTACTCGTTCGTTTGATCCGGAACTGGCCAGTTCCCAAGCTGCCTTCACACCTAACACTACTTCCGAAGCACTACTGACACAACAGGACTTGGCAAGATCAGATGAACCTCCTGAGCATCAACACCAAGATGGTACCTGACCGAGTCAAGTTGCAGTTGCATGCTCCTTTATATGTACTCTCATAGTTTGATGTGCACTAACACTTTCCATATTTGTTGTTGAACTAGAACCATGGCGCAATAGGAAACAGACATCAGGGATAATGCTTGACATATGAACAAAATCTAAAGGAGGAAGAATGGAGATCCATTTTGAGGCAGTTTAAAAAGGCCACATCATGCTATAGAGTCGGCCAAGTTAGTATCAGAGGCAGCCATTGTCGTTAGGTGTCATGCATGTATCCTCCCAACATGGATCCAGTACAGCAATGAGAAAGACAATACCCAGTTTAACACCTTCCTTGAGGATTTATCCGTAAGTAATGTTATTCTTCACAATTTGTAATATTGTCTTGCTTTGTGCCATACTTTCTAGCTTCCTCCTAATAAGACTCACATTCTTTCTTCAACAGATGAGGTTCAAGTTGGATCCGAAAGATGATGCACCTAACCAAGCATGCACTCATGTTTTTCAGTCTGCTCTATGACAGTATCGGTACCACCTTATAAAATCTCACTTTGAAGGCAAGGCTAACAATGAAATCGCCCAAACATCTCCAATGGAATATATTACAGATGAAGACTGGACAACCCTTGTTAAATACTGGTATGATACAAAGTATTAGGTAGGGTATATGTATTTGATCAAACCACATATTGAACTTGTATTTATGTATGTGCCTTACAAGTGTATCTTCTTCTAGGCTAACTGTTTGAAGAACAAGACCAACCGTTCTAAAGTGAAATTTCAAGAGACAACAAGATCTCGTAGTTATATTGCACACTGCGAGGCTCTTGTAAATAGCTGCTAGTCCCTTCTTTTTTCTGTGCCATATTATCGTATCTATATTGAGTTGTTCCAAATACAGATGAAAAATCATGCGGACCAAAAAGAACCTAAACCGAATGCAGTGCAAATCTTTAAGGATTGCCACGCCAGCAAGATGAAAGGCATGAGCACATCAGTTCAAGCCGATGTTGTAAGTCCTTACTCCTCCTGCCTTTGAACTGATTGGTAAGTTGATGTGTTCATTTAACTGTTGGTTTGCAGCCAATGTTGGTTACTCTGCTCACTTTTATACATAGTTGTCTTAACGTATCATTTCACCTTACATGGTTTAAAATAGATGAAGGATATTCTTTTTGTCTTGATCTGTAATCTAGTTGTGATGTTCACGTGCACACAATGATACAATAGCCTATTTGTCATACTATGTTCATCCTACTTTAAACCATGTCTCTTTATCTTTAGATGTTAATGAATGTGAGGAAATAGACAATACCGTTGCTATATGGACATATGTTCCGAAGGTGATTTTATTATGTAGTTGGCACTACAATATATGCTAATGTATTACAGTAGTTTACCAAAATAAGTTATGTATAAACGTAAAACCTACTTTGTTTGTTTTTTTCTCATTAGTAGCTTATCTAGTACACTAATCTACAAGTTCAAACTTTCAGCAAGCTATGGAAAAAATGATTAAACAGCCACAACCACCTGAAGGTGAAGAGGCTACCACAGGCACAATGTCACCTCTTGCTGTAGTGCGTCAGTATCTCTCCACTAACAGTGCAAAAAGCACCTTCCTACGTAATTCTGGGTTTGTTGTCAAGATAACCTTGTCCAAACTGCCTACTGAACAAAATCTTCTGGTTAGACAGAGTGATATATCTATTCTCCAGACACAAGTCCAATCCCTAATGGACGTTTTTTCAGAAACAAGAATAGTTGTTGAAAAATGTCGTGAAGATATGAATGGTTTTGAAACCAGACTATCAAACATTTTCTTCGTTGTTCAAGAGCAATGGCGGAAGAAAGGGGAAGATCATGCTGCTCCATCAGATTCTAAAGCCTGAAACATTAGCACTCAGGTTAAATGATCTGTGCTTCTATACATCTGATGGTGCTTTTATCTGCAAGGACTGTAAACTTTATGCCAACAGGCCTTTTGTTGTATGGTTGGAATTTATTTTGTTGTGATACAGCATTTATGATGCTGCCAAAGGCTGCAGTAATTACAACACTATTTTTGTATAGTGTAGGTTTATCTTAGTGATGTATTCGACCGAAAGCTTCATAGGAGCCCAACATGCCAACATTCATCGGGCCCATTCCAATTGGGCTACAAATTATTATGGGCCGAAATTTGCATGTAGCCCACTAAAAATATCTGGGCCTAAATCAACATAAGCTTTCATATTTTTCTAGTAGGCATGTGCCCATAGTGGGCCTTTAACAGGCCTAAACATAATTTGGGCCCTTAGTAATAATAGGCCGTTTACATGTGTAAATATCTCGAGCCCATAAAAAACATGGGCCTTTAATAGGCCGAAAGTGAGATTTGGCCCTGATTGTGCCAAATAAACCACCGGTCTTAGCAGGCCGAAATGGTGGCCCATTTATAATGCATATCGTCCAGAGGCCGAAATTCAGACGGGTTGTAAATGCGCCGACCTACTACACGGGCCTTTAACAGGCTGGAAGTTCGGTTGGGCTTGATTAGTGTCATTTTTATATGGGCCGTTAGTAGGTCTGATGTGACGTTGTGTAGCGACCCAACCTCAGATGGTCAAGTCTCTGTGCTTCAGTGTCATCCCTGGATCGGTAATGCTGACACACACAGTACTCGAAGGATTTATAACAGAGTAGTAATCACACACTATTACATCGAATGTCTCCAAAGAGAACATATTACAATAATATGGCTTAAGACCATCTAATGCGATAATAGTGGAAGGCTTGGAAGATAAGGTGAATCCATCAACTCCAACGGCATAGATGAGCTGCACGGCAACGACCTAATGAACCTTACTCCTCGTCTGAAAAGTCTGCAACATAATACGTTGCAGCCCGAAAATGGGTCAACACATGGAATATGCTGGCAATATAACACAGTAGAGCAGAAACGAAATAATGCTATCACTACATGCATATATGGCTAGTGGAAAGCTGTATGGTTGTAGTTTTGCGAAAAGCCAATTTTTCCCTACAACAACGGAATAGATTTTAATTTTACTATCATGGTGGTTGAAACATCATTGAGAAGGTATCCCCAACTCAATCCCAATTAAAGTGATTAACATCCCCACAATATTAATTAAGCATGGTGAGATACATGTGATAACCCAAGTACTAGATACTCAAGAATTGTCCATAACTGGGGACACGGCTAACCATGATTAGATTGTACACTCTGCAGAGGTTTGCGCACTTTTCCCCACAAGACTCGATCGCCTCCGTTGGATTTCTCGCACTACATGGTGTTTGAGAAACGGATGACCGAGACACGGTCTTTCAGAAACGTTAACTCTCTACTCCGGGTAGACCATACCAAACCTACAAAACCCACTACCTGCTGATCTACCTCTTCAAGAGCTTCACGTAACTTACTCAATTATGCTAGAGCCCATAATAGCTTGTGGTTGCACACGGAAGTTTCTAGCATGAATCATCTCAGTTCCCTTTGAGCCTGGGTGGTGGTCCATAGGAAGATCACACGGGTACCCCGGGATTTCCAAAAAAACAGACAACACTGGGTTCCCCAGGTGCCTCAATCCACCCAGTTGTTTGATTAAGTTGCCACCTTAAGTTGAACCATTAATTAACAATCTCACATCTGACATGAATTTCACTCAAACCCAAACCACGTCTACGAGCATAGCATAGCAATATAAGCAATACATAGAAGTAACTCCCAGGGGTTTGAATATAACAGGGCAATAGGTTCTATCTCAGCAACTACTTCCCAACCCACAAGTTAATGACATCCTAATCATGCAATGTTTGAGGATTGGAACTGATGCATAAAAACTGGGTAATAATGGGATATGATCAAAGTGTTACTTGCCTTGCTGACGATCCGCGAATCCTAGAGACTCATAGTAACATGCTTCGCACTCCGGGAATTCTATCACAAGCAAACAATAACATACATAAGTAACAAGCAACGATGCACAAGCAAAACTCAAATAAGAGAGGTTGACCAAAAAGTTCAAATTAAGAACTCTGGTTCACAAAAAGAATCAAAACAACCAGAGCAACAAAACTCAAACGGCGAAAGAAGGAAGCTTCATTTACTAATCTGAAACTAGGTCAAATTTTACAGTAGCAAAAACTTGTTTGAGTTGGTTAAACGGAAAGAGGGTTTTGAGACGAAACTCCAGGCGCTTGAATCGCCTGATTCCGTTAAACGAGCAAAAAGATAAACAGAACTAAGATCAGATCAGAAATCACGATCAGAAAAATCACGGAATAAATCCGATAAAAGAAAACTCACGAACAGACTAACGATCGAGTGTTTGTTAGTTGTTTCTAACGGGCAAGGAACCGTTCGTTAAAACGAACGTACGGACGAACGTCCGCTAACTAGAAGAACCGAGAAAAACCGGTGAATCCGAAAAAAAACCGGATCTAGGGTTTCTAAAAAACCGAACGGTCTTTATAAAAAAACCTGCGGCGGGGCGCGGTGGCTACCTCCAGCGAGGGGCTCCGGTGGGGTCGGGTGCGGGGCGGCGGGGTTTGCCGGCGGCGGCGGGCTTGGCGGCGCTAGGCGGCGGCGGCTGCGGCTGCGAGCGCGGGCGGCGACGGCCGCGCGCGGCAGGGGCGGCGGGGCTAGGCGGCGGCGGTGGTGGTGTTGGGGGCGGGGGTGGTGACGTATATAAAGGGGGTGGGGCAGCGACTTGGAGGAGGGGGCAAGGCGCTGCGGAGGCGGAGTCCAACTTGGACTCCAGTCCGAGTGGCGGCGGCGGCGCGCGCGCGTAGGAGGCGGCGGCTGCCGCGACCTGGCGCGGCTGGGCCTTAGGCCTAGTCGGTGCGGAACCCTTTTTTTTAAACTTCGCCGACCGAAATAAAATCCTAAAAAAACTAAAAATGCCAAAACAATTTTTCACCGTCTAAATAAAATATTTAGAACAAGATGAACATTTTCTTGGCCCTAAAATGCTATTTTGAAAACATGCAATTTTTCTAATGCAAATAAAATCCTAATAAAATCAAATAAAAATCAATTTAATGATTTTAATATTTTTCCTCCAATATTTCATTTATTTTGGAGAAGTCATATTATCTCCTCTCTTTAATTTTTAATGTGAAATATTTTTCGGAGAGAAATAATTAAAATCAAATCCTCTTTTCATTATTTGATAAAAGAATCAAATATGAAGACCGGGAAATCCCCAACTCTCTCTGAGGGTCCTTGAGCTGCTTAGGATTTCGAGGATTACGGAACAGAAAAGCAATAAAACATGATATGCATGGATGATCTATGTATAACATTCCAAATTGAAAATTTGGGATGTTACAAACCTACCCCCCTTAAGATGAATCTCGCCCTCGAGATTCGGGTTGGCTAGAAAATAGGTATGGGTGGTCCTTGCGGAGATCATCCTCTCGTTCCCAGGTAGCTTCATCCTCGGTATGGTGGCTCCCCTGAACTTTACAAAACTTGATAACCTTATTGTGGGTGACTCTGCTGGCAAACTCAAGAATCTTAACTGGCTTCTCCTCGTAAGTCAAATCACTGTCCAACTGAATCGCCTCCAAGGGTACTGTATCTCTTAATGGTATTTCCGCCATCTCAGCATGACACTTCTTCAGCTGTGAAACGTGGAACACATCGTGGACTCCTGACAATCCCTCAGGTAACTCCAACTTGTAGGCGACTTCTCCCATCCGTTCCAAAATGCGATACGGTCCTACAAATCTCGGGGCTAACTTTCCTTTAACTCTAAAACGTTTCACTCCTCGCAAGGGCGATACTCGCAAATATGCTCTATCTCCAATTTCTTAGGTTACCTCCTGGCGTTTTGAGTCTGCATAACTCTTCTACCTGGACTGAGCAATCTTCAGTCAGTCTCGGATCAGTTTTACCTTCTCCTCAGATTCTTTAATCAAGTCTGGTGCAAACAACTGTCGGTCTCCTACCTCATCCCACATCAACGGTGTTCTGCACTTGCGTCCATACAGGGCTTCAAACGGTGCCATCTTCAAGCTGGCTTGGTAGCTATTATTGTATGAGAACTCTGCATACGGCAAATTGTCATCCCAACTGGATCCATAATCTAGCGCACAGGCTCTCAACATGTCCTCCAAAATTTGATTGACTCTCTCAGTCTGTCCATCTGTCTGCGGGTGAAACGCTGTACTGAACTCCAATCTCGTTCCCAAAGTCTGGTGTAACTGATGCCAAAACTTTGAAGTAAAATGTGTTCCTCGATCCGATACGATGGTCCTCGGAACTCCATGCAGACATACGATTTTGGACATATAGATCTTGGCCAACTTTGCACTTGTATAGGTGGTTTTCACTAGGATGAAGTGATCTACTTTGGTCAAACGATCAACTACTACCCATATGGAATCATATCCTGCTTTAGTCCTGGGTAATCCGGTGATAAAGTCCATGCCAAGTTTATCCCACTTCCATTCGGGTATCGGCATAGGCTGTAACAGTCCTGCTGGCTTCTGATGTTCTGCCTTAACTCTCTGACATACATCACATATGGCTACATACTCGGCAATATCCTTCTTCATACCAGTCCACTAGAAATGTTCCTTCAAATCCAAATACATCTTGGTGTTTCTGGGGTGTATCGAGTATGGTGAGTCATGGGCCTCTTGAAGTATTAACTTCCTGATCTCCTGGTTGTTGGGCACATAAACTCGGTCCTCAAACCATAGGGTATCATGCTCATCCTCACGAAAACCTTTGGCCTTTCCTTTGCCCATCTTATCCTTTATCTCGGCAATCTCTTTATCATCTTTCTGAGCTTCCCGAATCTTGTCTAGCAATGTCGACTGAACCTCCATTGTGGCAATGAACCTTCTAGGTACAATCTCTAACCGAAGTTCCATGATGTCCTTTGCTAATTCCTTCGGCAGTCCTTTACTTTCAAGGGTATTAGCATAACTCTTCCGACTCAATGCGTCTGCTACAACATTGGCCTTACCTGGATGATAGTGTAGCTTCATGTCATAATCCTTTATAAGCTCCAACCATCTCCTCTGCGTAAGGTTTAGCTCCTTCTGGGTGAAGATGTACTTCAAACTCTTGTGATCCATGTACACATCACAACGGTTTCCAATAAGGTAATGTCTCCAAGTCTTCAACGCATGCACTAGGGCTGCTAGCTCCAAATCATGCGTGGCATAATTAAACTCATGAGGTTTTAGTTGTCGTGAGGCATACGAAACAACTCTTCCGTCCTGCATAAGCACACATCCAAGTCCTAAGCGAGAGGCGTCGCAATACACTTGGAACTCCTTATGTATATCTGGCAGTACTAGCACTGGGGCTGTAGTCAAACGTTTCTTCAACTCCTAGAAACTTGCTTCAAAATCTTCTGTCCATTTAAACTTGGTATCCTTCTTCAACAGTTCAGTCATTGGTTTTGCAATCTTGGAAAAATTCTCAATGAATCTCCGGTAGTATCATGCGAGTCCAAGAAAACTGCGGATCTCGCTAACTGAGGTGGGTGCCAACCATTCAGTGACTGACTGAACCTTGCTGGGGGTCTACTGCTATACCTTCTCCTGATATAACATGTCTAAGGAATCCGACTTCCTTCATCCAAAACTCGCATTTGCTAAACTTAGCATGCAACTGGTGTTCCCTGAGCTTCTCGAGAACTAAACGCAAATGCTCTTTGTGCTCCTCCTCGTTCTTCGATTATACCATGATATCATCAATAAACACCACAACAAACTTGTCCAAATACTCCATGAACACCTTGTTCATCATGCTCATGAGATAGGCAGGGGCGTTAGTCAGTCCAAATGACATGACCGTGTACTCGTATAGTCCATATCGTGTTGTGAACGCCGTCTTTGGTATGTCCTTCTCTCGTATCTTCAACTAATGATACCCCGATCGCAAATCGATCTTCAAAAGCACTTTAGCTCCTTGCAACTGATCAAACAGATCATTGATCATCGGCAGTGGGTACTTGTTCTTAATCGTCACTTCATTCAATGCTCGATAATCAACAACCATCCTCAGGGATTTATCCTTCTTCTCAACCAAAAGTACTGGGGCTCCCCAAGGTGATGAACTTCTTCGGATATATCCTTTCTCCAATAACTCCTTGATCTGTTTCTTAATTTCTTCTAGATCATTTGCGGGCATCCGATAGGGTCTCTTGGATATTGGTCCTATTCCTGGTAACAGCTCTATCAAAAACTCAATATTATCTCTATCCGGTGGCATGCCTGGTAACTCCTCTGGGAAAACATCCGGGTAATCCTTCACTACAGGCATTTCCTCCTGAACAACCCCCGTAAGGGCATTCACTTGACTCCTCCTAGGGACATGCCTAGATACATACTTAATCCTTTTTCCTTCCAGGGTGGTGAGATAAATCAACTTACTAGCACAGTCAATGCTTCCTCCAAACTTTGACATCCAGTCCATACCCAATATCACATCCAATCCTTGTGACTCCAAGATAATTAGGTCGGACAGAAAAACATGTGTACCAATGGTTAAGGGTATCTGGTCACACCATCAGCTAGCCATATACTCTGCTCTGGGTGAACTCACTAAAAGAGGGGTCCTAAGGGTTTGGGTAGGTAGTTTAAACTTATCCACGAATCCCCTTGATATGTATGAATGCGATGCACCAGTATCGAAAAGAACAAGAGCGGTAAATGACTTAACCAAAAACTTACCTATGATCGCGTCCGGCTGCTCTTCAACCTCCTCCACGTTAATGTGGTTCACTTGTACTTTGTTGAATGGATTGGGCTTCTTCCCAGTGCTTCCATTTCCGTTTCCATTCCTTCCTTCGGGGCAATCATTGGCATAGTGCCCTGTCTTCCCGCACTTAAAACAGGTAACCTGACTTTAAGTCTCTTTTGGCGGGAGTGGACGGGTTGGAGTGGTTCGGATTGTTGTTAGCTCCGTTCCCATTCCCATTCTTAGCACCACTGTGCTTATGTGATCCTCCTCCAGTGTGGTTGTGACCTCCATGGTTGTGAACAAGTCCTCCCGTGTTCGGGGTTAGGCGAGGCTTCTGCTGAGCTCCTGAGTTATACTTCCCTTGTCCATACTTTCTCTTGCGGCTCTCAATCTGCTGTTGTTTCCCTTCAATCATAAGAGCCTTATCTACCAACTCCTGGTAGTTGTTGAAGGTTGCTACCATCAATTGCATGCTCATCTCATCATTCAGCCCTTCCATAAACTTCTCCTGCTTCGCGGCATCTGTGGCCACATCATCAGGGGCGTAGCGAGATAACTTGCTAAACTCATCCACGTACCGAGCCACAGTACGGTTCCCATGGCGTATGTTGCGGAACTCCCGCTTCTTCATTTGCATAGCTCCAGTGGAGACATGGGCTGTGCGGAAAGCTTGCTGAAACTGGTCCCAAGTGACATTGGCTATAGGAAAAGTGGCTGTGTAATTCTCCCACCATGAGGCTGCTGGTCCATCCAATTGATGTGCGGCAAAGCGCACCTTCTCAGCATCTGTGGAACCTGCAGTGTTCAACTCCCTTCCAATTCGGCGTAGCCAATCATCAGCAACTATAGGCTCGGTGCTACTGGAAAACACCGGCGGCTGTAACCTTAGAAAACGGGCTAGGTTGTCCATTGGCAGTGGGTTGTTGTTGTTGTTGCCCTGGTTCTAAACTAGCAATTGCATCAAGGCATTCTGCTGCTGGATCAACTGGGTGAGCTCCGGCGGGAAGGCAAAACCGGTGTCACGTCTCGGAGGCATCTGAGGGGTTTAGATGGGAGAGATTTAGAATAGAAGAGGTCTAATGAGAAAACACTACCCATATGCACATGAGACAAACACAATCATTTCACTCAATCAATCAAGCAAGGGCATACAAACGGTCTATAACTATCGCAAAAGTGCTCACTACTACTATATACATGGGGGAAATACTACTAATATATGGTAGTCATCTAGAAATTTTGATCGGTGGAAGACTCCATGATGTCTGCTCCAGCTTCGTCTTCAAAGTCATCATCACTAGGGTCGGAGGCGGTGTCGTCGATGATGATGTAGTCCTCGGGGCGTATTTCCTTGGGTTCTTCTTCTTCTATTGGTGCTGGTCCTCCCATGAATACTCCGATCTTCTTGACTAAGTCATCATTATTCTCCAGTAGGGTCTTGATTTCCTCCTCATATCCATCGTGGGTAAACTTGAGTTCTTCCTCCAGCTTGATGATCCTAGTCTTCGCCTTCTTCAAGTCCATCATGTCCGCACACATCTGGTTCTCTTGACGTTGAATGTGCTGGTTTAACTCCTGGATGAAAGCTGCAATGGATC
Organism: Triticum urartu; assembly: GCF_003073215.2. Classification (NCBI taxonomy): domain Eukaryota; kingdom Viridiplantae; phylum Streptophyta; class Magnoliopsida; order Poales; family Poaceae; genus Triticum; species Triticum urartu. Next base: position 262,380,220 of record NC_053025.1, on the reverse strand, counting down.
TATCCTTCTTAGTGCTGATTACTTCCCATTGCTCGTCTCGACGCCCACATATTTGGTAAATAGTGTCCTTAAGCTCCCTGTTGTAAACTTCTCCAATGCGTCCCATGGTGATGTGAGCTGCCATACTCTTTCCTAAACTCCAGGTTGGTGCATCGAAGGAAAATTCTATGGGTTTAGAAGTTGGCGAGAACGTCCTTCCTGGAACTTGTACTTGAATCATCCAGCGCTCCTCTTCAGGTAAAGTGGCGTTGTATGTCCCGGTGAAGCTTGGTATTCCAATGTTCAAGTACCTAGTGACTTCCTCCAAGTGGCATCCAAAAGGTGTGTCTTCATCCGGTTGTGCAAACTTGTTCTTCATCTCCGTCATCCTGAAGAGTAGAAAATAGAGAGGAGTCATAAATGAGAAGAGAAGTGTGACCTAGGGTTTATCTTAGTGGTCGTGTCCTACACTCAACATGTGCTCTGATACCATCTTGTAGCGACCCGACCTTAGATGGTCAAGTCTCTATGCTTCAGTGTCATCCCTTGATCGGTAATGCTGACACACACGGTACTCGAAGGATTTATAACAGAGTAGCAATCACACACTATTACATCGAATGTCTCCAAAGAGAACTTATTACAATAATATGGCTTAAGGCCATCTAATGCGATAACAGCGGAAGGCTTGGAAGATAAGGTGAATCCATCAAATCCAATGGCATAGCTGAGCTACACGGCAACGACCTAACGAACCTTACTCCTCGTCTGAAAAGTCTGCAACATACTACATTGCAGCCCGAAAACAGGTCAGCACATGGAATATGCTGGCAATATAACACAGTAGAGCAGAAACAGATTAATGCTATCACTACATGCATATATGGCTGGTGGAAAACGGTATGGTTGTAGTTTTGCGAAAAGCCAATTTTTCCCTACAACAACGAAATAGATTTTAATTTTACTATCATGGTGGTTGAAACATCATTGAGAAGGTATCCCCAACTCAATCCCAATTAAAGTGATTAACATCCCAACAGTATTAATTAAGCATGGTGAGATACATGTGATAACCCAAGTACTAGATACTCAAGAATTGTCCATAACCGGGGACACGGCTAACCATGATTAGATTGTACACTCTGCAGAGGTTTGCGCACTTTTCCCCACAAGACTCGATCGCCTCCGTTGGATTTCTCGCACTACATGGTGTTTGAGAAACGGATGACCGAGACACAGTCTTTCAGAAACGTTAACTCTCTACTCTGGGTAGACCATACCAAACCTAAAAGCCCACTACCTGCTGATCTACCTCTTCAAGAGCTTCACGTCACTTACTCAACTATGCTAGAGCCCATAATAGCTTGTGGCTGCACACGGAAGTTTCTAGCATGAATCATCTCAGTTCCCTTTGAGCCTGGGTGGCGGTCCATAGGAAGATCACACGGGTACCCCGGGATTTGCAAAAAAAATAGACAACACTGGGTTTCCCAGGTGCCTCAATCCACCCAGTTGTTTGATTAAGTTGCCACCTTAAGTTGAACCATTAATTACCAATCTCACATCTGACATGAATTTCAGTCAAACCCAAGCCACGTCTACGAGCATAGCATAGCAATATAAGCAATACCTAGATGTAACTCCCAAGGGTTTTAATATAACAGGGCAATAGGTTCTACCTCAGCAACTACTTCCCAACCCACAAGTTAATGACATCCTAATCATGCAATGTTTGAGGATTGGAACTAATGCATAAAAACTGGGTAATAATGGGATATGATCAAAGTGTTACTTGCCTTGCTGACGGTCCGTGAATCCTAGAGACTCGTAGTAACATGCTTCGCACTCCGGGAATTCTATCGCAAGCAAACAATAACATACATAAGTAACAAGCAACGATGCACAGGAAAAACTCAAATAAGAGAGCTTGACCAGAAAGTTCAAATTAAGAACTCCGGTTCGCAAAAAGAATCAAAACAACCGGAGCAACGAAACTCAAACGGCGAAAGAAAGAAGCTTCATTTACTAATCTGAAACTAGGTCAAATTTTACAGTAGCAAAAACTTGTTTGAGTTGGTTGAACGGAAAGAGGGTTTCGAGAAGAAACTCCAGGCGCTTGAATCGCCTGATTCCGTTAAACGAGCGAAAAGATAAACAGAAACTAAGATCGGATCAGAAATCACGATCAGAAAAATCGCAGAATAAATCCGATAAAAAAACTCATGAACAGACTAACGAACGAGCATTCATTAGTTGTTTCTAACGGGAGAGGAACGGTTCGTTAAAAAGAACGTACGGACGAATGTCCGCTAACTAGAAGAACCGAGAAAAACCAGTGAATCCGGAAAAAAACGGATCTAGTGTTTCTAAAAAAACCAAACGGTCTTTATAAAAAAAACGGCGGCTGGGAGCGGTGGCTAACTCCGGCGAGGGGCTCCGGTGGGGCGGGGTGCGGGGCGGCGGCGGCTGCGCGCGGCAGGGGCGGCGGGGCTAGGCGGCGGTGGTGGTGGTGTTGGGGGCGGGGGTGGTGACGTATATGAAGGGGGTGGGGCAGCGACTTGGAGGAGGGGGCAAGGCGCGGCGGAGGCGGAGTCCAACTCGGACTCCGGTCCGAGTGGCGGCGGCGGCGGCGCGCCCGCAGGAGGCGGTGGCTGCGGCGGCCCGGCGCGGCTGGGCCTTAGGCCCAGTCGGCGCAGAACCCTTTTTTTAAACTTCGCCGACCGAAATAATATCCTAAAAAAAACCAAAAAATGCCAAAACAATTTTTCACCGTCTAAATAAAATATTTAGAACAAGATGAACATTTTCTTGGCCCTAAAATGCAATTTTGAAAAACATGCAATTTTTCTAATGCAAATAAAATCCGAATAAAATCAAATAAAAATCAATTTAATGATTTTAATATTTTTCCTCCAATATTTCATTTATTTTGGAGAAGTCATATTATCTCCTCTCTTTAATTTTTAATGTGAAATATTTTTCAGAGAGAAATAATTAAAATCAAATCCTCTTTTCATTATTTGATAAAAGAATCAAATATGAAGACCGGGAAATCCCCAACTCTCTCCGAGGGTCCTGGAGCTTCTTAGGATTTCGAGGATTACGGAACAGAAAAGCAATAAAACATGATATGCATGGATGATCTATGTATAACATTCCAAATTGAAAATTTAGGATGTTACACGTTGGGGCACATATGGCCCATGGATTTCGTCCGACTTTAACAGGCCAAAAGTCAAAACAGGCTGAAAGTGGCCCAAATCTATAGTGGGCCTCTAACAGGCCGAATGTTAGACATGGTCGAATATGACCCATATCCTTCACGGTCGTTTATGGGCCGAAAGTTTCAATGTCCTATAAATGGGCCCAAATGAAGCAGGAGCTTTAACATGCCAGAAACACACCGGGCCGTAATTCGGCCCAAATACTTAGCGGACTGTTAACGGGCCAGAATTGACCATGGGCTGCGATGATGACAAGTTTAGGATGGGTCGCTGATCAGCCGATTTGACACTAGCCGTACGGGCCTTCACTGAGAATGTTGGGCCTTTAGCTGGGCCGACCCATTATGGTCTGCAAAATCTTGTTGGCCTTTAGTTTGGCCAGCCCATTATGGTTTGCTAAATCTTGTGGGCCTTTAGTTTCGCTGGCCCATTTAATCTTTATATGCCACTTTTGGGCCGGTCCACGTGTCAACATATCATAGGCGCATCTCGCCCATTGGATGAGTGACACTTGTGCCAACACGGAGCTGACACGTGGTTCCGTCAGCCAATGAGAATTTTACACGTGGAAAATTGACATTGGTCATGGCTGTTAGTGGGTTATCGGATCCAAAACCGGACCCGATAGCTTAACGGCGACCCGTTACGGTGGATGCCATGTGTAGGTAACCCTTGATGAAAGCACTTCTATGACGTGTGATTTATCATCATGGAAGTGGAAACTTCCATGATGATAATTTTGGTAATGTCATGGAACACTTCTATGATAGCACAGGTATGACTATCTTGATTCTTTCATAAAATCGTCATGGATGTACATGCATGACAGAAAACGTGACCTACTGTGACAAACACATATCATCACGGAAGTGTATTTTTTTTGTAGTGGTATCTTTCATGCGGTTGTCAAGCTCCTTGAGTTGACCAATGAGGTCATTGATTTCAAACGAATCATTTCTCATATTTTGGATCAGAGCAGACGCTTGAGAAATAACTTCAGAGGGAATTGGCAAATATGCCACTTCTCCATCAAACAAATGTTCGACAAATCTGTCTAGCTCCTCCATGATAAACTAATGATCAAAAGAATGTGGTGCAGCAGATTCATTTTCCATATGTGCAGTAGTCGGAGCAATGGGAGAAATCAGAGCCACATTTTTCTCGATTGGAGGCATAGAAGCCAGAGGTTGAGTTAGTTTTGTAGCAAATTGTGCAGCTTTTTCTTTCACAACATCAGATTTGGGAAGCTTCTACTTAGCATCTGATCCTTTGATTTGCTTCACCTTATCTTTCGGAAGCTTATCTCCTGGCTTCGATGTAGCAACGCAACAGGAACTTCGACCACCAGATCTTGCAAGTTAATTGCATCAGGGTGAGGTTTTGTACTCACTTTCTCAACCATGGTAATAGTGGTTGTTGGGGTCTTTCTCTTCAACGGGTTCTTCTTTGGAGGAGCAACTGAGACTGCATCTACATGAAGATCAGGTAGAGAAGTGGATGTGGTGATATTCGCTTGTTCTGAGAGAGTTGCGACAATTTCCTCTCGGGTGAGTGGCAGATCATCTTGATCATAAGAATCACTTCAGGTTCAACTAGCTTCGCAGGTCTTTTCCTCGGCGCACTCTTTTTCTTCAGAGCAGCAGATTTTGGATCATGCTTGTTCTTCATTCTGCATTCATCTTTTCCTTCAGCCTTTTTCTTCTCGGCGTCAGATTTGATAAGATAGCGATTTTTCTCTTCCTTTGCCTGATCTTTGGCGGCCTTCTTGGCACGCTTCTTAGCATTTTTGAAGCGCTCGGCTGATGTCTACTATGCAACTTTATCCTGGTAGACGTTGTTGGGCCTCCAAGTGCAGAGTTTTGTAGGATAGTAGCAAATTCCCTCAAGTGGATGACTTAAGGTTTATCAATCCATGGGAGGCTTAGGATGAAGATGGTCTCTCTCAAACAACCCTGCAACCAAATAACAAAGAGTCTCTTGTTTCCCTAACACGCCCAATCCAATGGTAAATTGTATAGGTGCACTAGTTCGGCGAAGAGATGGTGATACATGTGCAATATGGATGGTAGATATAGGTTTTTCTAATCTAAAAATGTAAAAACAGCAAGGTAGTAAGTGGTAAAAGTGAGCAAAACGGTATTGCAATGCTTGAAAACAAGGCCTAGAGTTCATACTTTAACTAGTGCAGGTTCTGTCAACAATGATAACATAATTGAATCATATAACAGTCCCTCAACATGCAACAAAGAATCACTCCAAAGTTTCTATCGGGGAACGTACGATGAAAACATGCATCAACCCCTATGCATAGATTACCCCAATGTCACCATGGGAATCCGCAAGTTGAGTTTCAAAACATACATCAAGTGAAATAATAGAACATCCCATTGTCACCACAGATATTCCATCGCAAGACATACTTCAAGTGTTCTCAAATCCAATACGCAATCTAACATAACGAAACCTCAAAGAGCAAGACTCAATTCATCACAACAAGATAGAGGGGGAGAAACACCATATGATTCAACTATAGCAACAAAGCTTGCGGTACATCAAGATCGTGCCAAATCAGGAACACAAGAGAGAGAGAGAGAGATCAAACACATAGCTACTGGTACATACCCTCAGCCCCGAGGGTGAACTACTACCTCCTCATCATGGAGAGCGGCGGGATGATGAAGATGGCCACCAGTCATGGTTTCCCCCTCCGGCAGGGTGCCGAAACGGGCTCCCGATTGGTTTTTCGTGGCTACAGAGGCTTGCGGTGATGGAACTCCCAATATAGGTTGATTTCTTGGGGTTACTATATTTATAGGAATTTTTGGCATCGTTTTCACGTCCGGGGGCTCCACGAGTCAACGACAAGGGAAGAGCACCCTCCCGGCGGGTAGGGCGCGCCCTCCACCCATGTGGTTGGCTCAGGACTCTTCCGGCCCAACTCTGTTGCTTCGGGGGCTTCTTATGGTCCATAAAAAATCACCATAAATTTTCAGCTCGTTTGGACTCCGTTTGATATTCCTTTTCTGTAAAACTCAAAAACAAGGAAAAAACACAAACTGGCATTGGGCTCTAGGTTAATAGGTTAGTCCCAAAAATCATATAAAATAGCATATAAATGCATATAAAACTTCCAAGATTGATAATATAATAGCATGGAACAATCAAAAATTATAGATAAGTTGTAGATGTATCAAGCATCCCCAAGCTTAATTCCTGCTCGTCCTTGAGTAGGTAAATGATAAAAATAGAATTTTGATGTGGAATGCTACCTAATATATTTATCAATGTAATATTCTTTATTGTGGCATGAATATTTAGATCCATAAGATTCAAAACAAAAGTTTAATATTGACATAAAAACAATAATACTTCAAGCATAGTAACAAGGCAATTATGTCTTCTCAAAATAACATGGCCAATATCCCTACAAAATCATATAGTCTGGCTATGCTCCATCTTCATCACACAAAATATTCAAATCATGCACAACCCCGATGACAAGCCAAGCAATTGTTTGATTTTCTTAAACTTTTTCAACATTCACACAATACATGAGCATCAGCCATGGACATAGCATTATAGGTGGAATAGAAGGTGGTTGTGGAGAAGACGAAAAGAGGGAGATAGTCTCACATCAACTAGGCGTATCAACGGGCTATGGAGATGCCCATCAATAGATATCAATGTGAGTGAGTAGGGATTGCCATGCAACGGAAGCACTAGAGCTATAAGTGTATGAAAGCTCAAAAACAAACTAAGTGGGTGTGCATCCAACTTGCTTGCTCACGAAGACCTAGGGCATTTTGAGGAAGCCCATCATGGGAATATACAAGCCAAGTTATATAATAAAAAATTCCCACTAGTATATTAAACTGACAACATAGGAGACTCTCTATCAAGAAGGTCATGGTGCTACTTTGAAGCACAAGTGTGGTAAAAGGATCGTAGCATTGCCCCTTCTCTCTTTTCTCTCATTTTTTTGTTTTTTTGGGCCCTCTCTTTTGGCATCTTTTTTTTATATTTTTTCGTCCAGAGTCTCATCCCGACATGTGGGGGAATCATACTCTCCATCATCCTTTCCTCACTAGGACAATGCTCTAATAATGATGACCATCACACTTTTATTTACTTACAACTCAAGAATTACAACTCGATACTAGAACAAAGATATGACTCTATATGAATGCCTCCGGTAGTGTACCGGGATGTGCAATGACACAAGAGTGACATGTATGAAAGAATTATGAATTGTGGCTTTGCCACAAATACGATGTCAACTACATGATCATGCAAAGAAATATGACAATGATGAAGCGTGTCATAACAAAACGAAACGGTGGAAGTTGCATGGCAATATATCTCGGAATGGCTATGGAAATGCCATAATAGGTAGGTATGGTGGCTGTTTCGAGGAAGGTATATGGTGGGTTTATGGTACCGGCGAAAGTTACGCGGCACAAGAGGGGCTAGCAATGGTGGAAGGGTGAGAGTGCGTACAATCCATGGACTCAACATTAGTCATAAAGAACTGACATACTTATTGTAAAAATCTATTAGTTATCAAAAGGAAGTACTACGTGCATGCTCCTAGGGGGATAGATTGGTAGGAAGAGACCATCGCTCGTCCCCGACCGCCACTCATAAGGAAGACAATCAATAAATAAATCATGTTCCGACTTCATCACATAACGGTTCACCATACGTGCATGCTATGGGAATCACAAACTTTAACACAAGTATTTCTACAATACACAATTACTCACTAGCATGAATCTAATATCACCATCTTTATATCTCAAAACAATCATAAGTAATCAAACTTCTCATAGTATTCAATGCACTTTATATGAAAGTTTTTATTATATCCCTATTGGATGCCCATCATATTAGGACTAAATTCATATCCTAAGAAAATTACCATGCCGTTTAGAGACTCTCAAGATGATATAAGTGAATCATGAGAGTTCATCAATTTCTTCAAAATAAAACCACTGACATGCTCTAAAAAGATATAAGTGAAGCACTAGAGCAAATGACAAACTACTCCAAAAGATATAAGTGAAGATCAATGAGTACTTGAATAATTATGTAACTATGTGAAGACTCCTTCTAATAAATAAAATTTCATATCTTAAGTACTTTATTCAAACAGCAAGAAAATACAAATAAAAGAAAATGACGCTCCAAGCAAAACACATATCATGTGGTGAATAAAGATATAGCCTCAAGTAAATTTACCGATGAACGAAGACGAAAGGGGATGCCATCTGGGGCATCCCCAAGCTTTAGGCTCTTGGTTGTCCTTGAATATTACCTTGGGGAACCTTGGGCATCCCCAAGATTAGGCTCTTTCCAGTCCTTATTCCGTAGTCCATCAAATCTTACCCAAAACTTGAAAACTTCACAACACAAAACTTAACAGAAAACTCGTAAACTCCGTTAGTACAATAAAGCAAATCACCACTTAGGTACTGTTGTTAACTCATTCTAAATTTATATTGGTGTTATATCTACATTATTATAACTTCTCCATGGTTTATACCCTCCGGTACTACCCATAGATTCATCAAAATAAGCAAACAACACAATGAAAACAGAATATGTCAAAAACAGAACAGTCTGTAGTAATCTGGAAACTTTGCAAACTTCTATAAATCAAAAAATTATGAAAAATTAGGACGATCTAGAAAATTTGTATATCAATGATTTCCAAAAAGAATCAGTATTTTATCACGCTCATGTAAAAAATGACAATTATTTTACTGGGCACAAAAGTTTCTGTTTTTCAGCAAGGTCAAATCAACTATCACCATAGACCATCCCAAAGGTCTTAGTTGGCGCTTTATTGAAACAAAAGCTATAAAACATTATTACTACAGTAGACTAAACAGTAGGGGTAAATATTGTCTTGTCTCCCAACAAGCACTGTTCTTTAATGCCTTTTTAGCTAGGCATGATGATTTCAATGATGCTCACATAAAAGATAAGAATTGAGACATAATGGGATCATCATGAAGCATATGACAAGCACATTTAAGTCTAACCAACTCCCTGAGCATAGGGATTTTGTGAGCAAACAATATAAGGGAACAAGAATCAACTAGCATAGGAAGGCTAAACAAGCAAAACTTCAAAAATCAACACATAGAGAAGAAAATTGATATTATTGCAACTCCTACAAGCATATATTCCCCCCTCATAATAATTTCCAGTAGCATCATGAATGAATTCAACAATATAACCATCACACAATACTATATTCTCATGATGCACCAGCATATAAATTTTACTACTCACCACATAAGAAAATTTATTCTCATGAATAGTAGTGGGCGCAAACTCAACAAAATAACTATCATGTGAGGCATAATCCAATTGAAAATTAAAATCATGATGACAAGTTTCATGGTTGTCATTATTCTTTATAGCATAGATGTAATAACAATAATCATCATAGATAGCAAGTTTGTTCTCATAATCAATTGGAACCTCTTCCGAAGTAGTGGAATCATCAATAAATAAAGTCATGACCTCTCTAAATCCACATTCATAAACATAATCATCATAAATATGAGGCATTCTATCATCATAATAAATTTGCTCATCAAAACTTGGGGGACAAAAGTATCATCTTCATCAAACATAGCATCCGCAAGCTTGTAGCTTTGCATATCATTAACATCATGGATATTCAAAGAATTCATACTAACAACATTGCAATCATGCTCATCATTCAAAGGTTTAGTGCCAAACATTTTATAGACTTCTTCCTCTAACACATGAGCACAATTTTCCTTCCCATCATTTTCACGAACACTACTGCAGGATGCTGCTAACGCGACACTACGATCAGAGACCCTTTAACAAAACTGTATGCAACGCATTAAGCACAAACGGGGATGTAAAAAACCCGTCAAAAAAGGTGCAAAACATTTGCGATGGAGGATGTCTCAAACACGGTTCAGATTTTAGTTACATGTGCGATGCTGGGCACACGGTTAACCCGTTCGAACTATTTGCGATGAGGCAGAACAAAAGAAACGGGCAGCCATATCAATGTGTGTGCTATATACGACATACAGTTTGCTCCGATGACCCGTTTGCTATTAGAGAGTGCAACATAAATGGTTAGCCAGATCAAGGTGTGTGTGATATAGGTCATACGGTTCACTCGGACGAACTATTTTCGGTTAGCAAATGCAACAGAAACGGTTCAACTTAACAAGATGTGTGTGAGACGTGGCAAATAGCCGACTCGGATGAACTGTTTGCGATGAGAATTTACAACACAGACAGTTAATATAGTTAGTTTGTCAGCGATTCTATGTGTATAAAAAACTTTGAAAAATGCAAACTAGTTGCCTGCAGTGGCTGAGAGTATCACACAAGATGCTACTACGAGTACTCGTGTGCAATGATTAGTAAGTTACACATGCATTTCCTTATGTTAACACTTGTGTGATAAATAACACGTGGCAACTACGTGGTCAACCTTCTACCATCAATAAATTTTGACCTTGTTTCTCGTCACATTGCTGATTACAACGCAATAAGTAATTGCAAATCTGTTCACACCTATCAAACTAGTATGTGTTCACACTTAGCACCGGGCTATAAAAACTACCCACTCGAAAATTACTTCACAGTTCCTCTCCTCATCACCCACAAAACTGGTTTTTCTGTCAAGTCATTCCGCCATGACCGGTAGGAGGATTTTAGGGTGGACATATAACCAAGCAGCAAAGACCAAGGCCGCAGAAGCACTAGAGAGGTCTCGCTGCGAAGCTGCAGCCGCAACAGAGATGTCCCGGCGCGGCGCGGAGCCCTCGAACGAGCTCTCACGGGCACGCGAGGGCTCTCACAAGCGCATTCTCGACGTCCGCCATCACGAGGAGCCGGTGTTCCTGAAGTCCTTCACCAGTGATGACGACATTCTCATTGGCATCACTATGCAGCAGGAGCTGGTCAATGGCTTGATGAAGCTGCTTAAGATCAGTGATGCCTCGGTTGACAAGGCGTCTGGCCTCGTCGAGCAACTCATGGGTTATAATGCGAAGCTCCTCAAGTTGGTCGCCGAGAAGGAGGAGGCCGCCGGCTAGAAGATGCTGCATGAGTGGAGCAGTGCCTCGGAGATGATGCTGAAAGCGGTCGTCGATGAACTGATGGGTGCCTTGAGGAAGCTCCGGATCGAGCGCGAGGAGGAGGTGGAGGAATCCGTTGCTGCTTTCAAGGAAAGTCGTGAGGAATTCAAGGAGCTCGAGGATTTTTCTGCCTGGCGATCCATCGACGAGTAGAGACAGTAGCGACCTAGATTGATGTCTGCAATTTCCTTCTTCTCTTGACCCCGTGTTTTCCGGGCTTTGCCGCATGTGGCATTTTAAATTATCCGGAATATGTAAGACAATTTTTATCTGCGCCATTGTAAATTTGTCGTCATATTATCCGTTGCCATTTTATTTGTGGTCGTATTATCCATTGCCCTATGTGGCAATTTAAATTAGGGCGGAATACGAGTTGAAAACACAAACAAAGCAAATGCTGCCATGGGATCACAAGCAAACACCCTCCGTCCAGGTTCTTTATTAACCCATTAATGGAGAAGTTGTGAGCGAGGCGGGTGGCGGCTGGTGCATGGAGGTCAAAGAGCTCGCTTCCCGGTGAGCATGGGTGGCCTTGCTGCTCGCACGTGTCCCGTCAAGCTTGCGAGGTGGACAGGATGCACGCATCCCGTCGAGCCTGTGCGGCGGACTGCTCGCAAGCGTCTCGTCGAGCCTGCACGACAGACTTCTCGCGCTTGTCCCGTCTAATCAAACAGCTGCATGCATGACACTAAGTATGGTTAAATTTCGACACGGTAAATATAATACAACCGTTTGTGATATTAACGTGTCAGCTTTTTGTTTCAAAAAGGACTTCGTTGGCTACTAATGTGTGCGCCTCTTCTCAAACTGGACGTTTTTTACCACGGCATATATGTGCCATGTCATGAAACCATGCCAAGTTTCTTGTTTTTTGGTTGACTTTTTGATTTACTGGGATTTAAAAACTGAGATTCTCAATGTTTCAGGACGACGACAAATTTGTAATTCATTCTCATTCCATAAACGAGACCAAAACATGCCCCCAATGACAGATGTACGATTTCCCACCCATTTTGCTTCACTGGAGCATGTGGTTGTAGTTCAAATTTGAATTATGGACTACAGTAATGCATAGAATATATATATATATATATTAGACAGTGACCAAACGAACCCTGAACAGTTTCAAATTTCATCCCGACACTCCTGTTATTTTATGTTGCCTGTAGAAAACAAAGTTCAGGGCGAGAAGAGGCAGCGATTGTCGTTTAAATTTCAGCACAGATATCATGTCGTTCCATGTTTCCCGTAGAAGAAAATACAAGGTGAAAGGAGGCAGTGATTAACGCCCACATGGGGGGACACGTTTCCCTATCGGAACCACGAGGCTTCTTTGAGAAAAGCTCTAGTTTTTGTAAGAGGTTTGTAATAAAGCTTGGACCAAATTGGACAATGTTTTTACCATGACATATATGTGCCATGACGTGACACCATGCGACCTTTGATGACTTCCTGGTGAGTTTAGGATTTATGGGGACTTAAAAACCGAGATTCGAAATATTTGAGGATGAGCCATGACACTGGTACGGTTGTAATTTGTTCCCATTCCTGGCATGGGACCTAAACATGCACCCAAGGACACATGTATAATTTTTCTAGCCATTTTGGTGAACTGGAGCATGTATTTGTGGTTCAGATTTGAATTATGGACATTAAATGCCTAGGAAATTCAATTACTGTATAAAAAGTCCAAATGAACCCTGAATAAGTTTGAATTTCAGCACGGATAACTTGTCGTTCCATGTTGCATGTGGAAGAAAATACAAGGCAAAAAGAGGCAGTGATTATGTTTCACCCACAAGGGGAACACGTTTCCCTATCGGAACCACGAGGCTTCTTTGAGAGAAGCTCCAGTTTTTGTAAGAGGTTTGTAATAAAGCTTGGCCCAAATTGGACAATATTTTTACAACGAGATATATGTGCCATGACGTGACACCATGCCACCTTTGATGACTTTCTGATGAGTTTAGGATTTATGGGGACTTAAAAACCGAGATTAGAAATTTTTGAGGATGAGCCATGACACCGATACGGTTGTAATTCGTTCCCATTCCCCGCATGGGACATAAACGTGCACCCAAGGACACATGTATAATTTTTCTAGCCATTTTGGTGAACTGGAGCATGTATTTGTAGTTCAGATTTGGATTATGGACATTAAATGCCTAGGAAACGAAATTAGTGTATAAAAAGGCCAAACGAACCCTGAATAAGTTTAAATTTCAGCATAGATATCTTGTCGTTCCATGTTGCCCATAGAAGAAAATACAAGGAAAAAAGAGGCAGTGATTACGTTTCGCCCACAAGGGGGACATGTTTCCCTATCGGAACCATGAAGCTTCTTTGAGAGAAGCTCTGGTTTGTATGTAATGCCCTCGATGCGGCTATATCTCCTACGTGTCGAAGCACAACTTAGAGGCATAACCGCATTGAAAGCAATGTTGCAAGTGAGGTAATCTTCGCAAACAACCCATGTAATACATAAGGGAAAGAGATACATAGTTGGCTTACAATCGCCACTTCACACAATACATGAATAAAACATTACATCATCTAGATACAAACAAGGTCCGGCTACGGAACCAAAATAAAAGAAGACTACCCCAAATGCTACACAGATCCCCGATCGTCCCGACTGGGCTCCACTATTGATCAACTGGAAATGGAACAACACAAAGGACAAGATCTTCGTCGAGCTCCTCCTTGAGCTTGGTTGCGTCAACTGCACGGTCCAACGGCACCTGCAAACTAGTTTTGGAAGTATCTGTGAGTCACGGGGACTCAGCAATCTCACACCCTCGCGATCAAGACTATTTAAGCTTATGGGTAAGGTAAAAGGTATGAGGTGGAGCTGCAGCAAGCGACTAGCATATATGGTGGCTAACAACGCAAATGAGAGCGAGAAGAGAAGACAAAAGCACGATCGAACAACTATGATCAAGAAGTGATCCTAGAATAACCTACGTCAAGCATAACTCCAACACCGTGTTCACTTCCCGGACTCCGCCGAGAAGAGACCATCACGGCTACACACGCGGTTGATGTATTTTAATTAAGATCAACTTCAGGTTTTCTACAACCGGACATTAACAAATTCCCATCTGCCCATAACCACGGGCATGACTTTCGAAAGTTCAAAACCCTGCAGGGGTGTCCCAACTTAGCCCATCACATGCTCTCATGGTCAATGAAGGATATTCCTTCTAGCGGGAAGACCCGATCAGGCTCGGAATCCCGATTACAAGACATCCTCAACAATGGTAAAACAAGTCCAGCAAGACCACCCGATGCGCCGACATCCCAATAGGAGCTGCACATATCTCGTTCTCAGGGCAACACCGGATAAGCAATCCGTACAACTAAAACCAGCCCTCGAGTTTCCCCGAGGTGGCGCTGCAAGGGGCTCTAGTTTGAACCAACACTTAGACAAGCACTGGCCCGGCGGGGTTAAAATAAAGATGACCCTCGGGATGCGCGACTCCCAAGGGGAAAAAGTCTAGGTGGCGAATGGTAAAACCAAGGTTGGGCCTTCTTGGAGGAGTTTTATTCAAGGCGAACTGTCAAGGGGTTCCCATTATAACCCAACCGCGTAAGGAACGCAAAATCCGGGAGCATAACACCGATATGACGGAAACTAGGGCGGCAAGAGTGGAACAAAACACCAGGCATAAGGCCGAGCCTTCCACCCTTTACCAAGTATATAGATGCATTAATTAAATAAGATATATTGCGATATCCCAACAAAATATCCATGTTCCAACATGGAACAAGCTCCAATCTTCACCTGCAACTAACAACGCTATAAGAGGAGCTGAGCAAAGCGGTAACATAGCCAAACAACGGTTTTCTAGGACAAGGTGGGTTAGAGGCTTGGCTCAACAATATGGGAGGCATGATAAGCGAGTGGTAGGTATCGCAGCATAGGCATAGCAAAAGAGCAAGCAACTAGCAAGCAAAGATAGAAGTGATTTCGAGGGTATGGTCATCTTGCCTGAAATCCCGCAAGGAAGAAGAACGAGTCCATGAAGAAGATAAACGGACGTAGTCGAATGGGTCCTCACAAATGCGAAGTTATTGGAACCAACCCAAAGAAGCAAACACCGGAAAGAAGCACACAACATAGTAAACAACCAACACATGAGCATGGTATGATATGCGGGATGCGGTATGCGATGCATATGCATGATTTGCAAAGGAATGGTTGAACCTGGCCTCGACTTGGAAATCCAAGAGTGCCACTGGAAAGGTGAGATGATTTTGGTTGGAATCGATATAAAGATCACTGGAATCGGATGCACGGTTTGGAAATGGCAAGCAAAACAAATATGGCACCGGTCTACGATAAACAGCAAGTAGCCCTCTAAATGCAACAAGTTAAATATGCTACAGCACTCAAACATGGCAAAAAAATACATGACAGGGATCCACTCAAGATTCGTAACAAAAGATGAACACTGGGCTACGGCTAATTCATCCATTAACAGGTTCAAACAAGCATGGCGAAAGAGCAAATGATAACATGTTTCAGACTTGGTGAAATTAACACAAGTCTGGAATTTATCATCAGGAAGCACACTTTAGAGCATGAAAACTACATGCTACAGGAACATATCATGGCAAAGCAAGGCATGGCATGAAGCTACTCAAAGCACTTAACAAAAGTCCCTTAGTGACCTTGAGCCAAAAGGGATCAGAGAATACAATTGCAAGCATGTGAACATAGCAAAAACATAAACAGATCTCAGACTTAGTGAAAAACTGGAGCATGCAAATCAATTAATGAGTAGGCATGTTTGCGAGCTCGATGCACTCACTACAAAGCATGGATGACAAACTAAGCATACACCCATCAATAAGACATGGCATAGAAGCTAGACATGGCAAGAACAACATCATAGCATGCACGGATCAATAGCAACAACCTCGGCAAAATCGCTAATTATGTCAATGATCTGCCAGGAACATTTTATAGCAAAAGTAGAGCTCGATTGACTCAAGATAGGGTGCTCCATAATTTCAAACAATAACATGGATGGATAGAGCACCACAATGTTAACAAAACATCCTTGGATCACTAAGAAACAACATGAACATATGGCATAACAACAAAATCAGGACAAGGACTTAGTGAAATTCTAAGTCCCTGAAAATATCATTACCGATTACGCTACTTTGCAAGCTTGTGCTAGTCACCACATATATCACAAAAATACATGGCAAGCACCTCTGTAAAGATGGCATGACATATAACAAAACACATGTAGAGCTCAGGATCATAGCATGCACACATTAATCATGGCAAAAATGACAAAATGCCATTTGCTGAAACAGATCGGACAAATTCCTCACATAGCCCTCTTCCAACAGCATTTCGAGCATCAAGATGATCTCAAATGAAAATGATACAATGAGATGAAATGATGTACTCGTCGAGACGAACATTTTGATATGCTACATGCTCAAAACAGAGCCACGGATGATGAGTTATGAGGCGATGAAAATGCCCAAAAATACTGGAATCTGGGGGACTTAGTGGTTTTTCACCTCGCGAGAAAGTCAATTGGATGAGATGATCCCGGGACGGAGGGATCCGGGCGGCGCGGGCTGTTTTGTTCGCCGGACCGGTGGATCTGATCCCATCTGATCTAGATCCGGAGCGGACCGGGTCCGACAACGGCGAAGACGGCCGGAGGCGGGGAAGATGGCGGCGGAGGTACGGCCGGCGGTCGGAGGTGAGGGCGCGGCGGCCGCCGGCGAGGTCTGCGCGGCGGAGGAAGAGGCCGCGGGCGCGGGCTGCTCCGGTGGGTGAGCTCCGGCAGCGCGGGGCGGATCTCGGGCAGGAGCCGCGGTGGCGCGCGGGCTCGGCGGCGATGGCCGGCGCCGGCAACGAGGCTCAGATGCGGCGGGGTCGCAGGATCTCACCTGCAGGTGGCGGCGGCGGCCGTTTCGGCTCCGCGGGCCCGATCCGGGCCCGGCGGGCCTGGCGCAGTGAAGGAGGAGAGAGAGGACGGAGGCGCTGATGTGGCACGCCGTGGTTGGCCGCGGCGGGCGGCGCGGACATGTCCGTCGACGGAGAAGAAATGTCCGGCGGCGCGCCGAGGAGGAGGTTAGGGTTTCGTCCACGAATTTCGGAGCGGATCACTTATTTATAGGTAGAGGGAGCTAGGAGAGTCCAAATGAGGTGCGGTTTGCGGCCACGCGATCGTGATTGGAAGGGTGTTGGGCTGCAACACGCACAAGGCCTTTTCGGTCCCTCGGTTAACCGTTGGAGTACCAAACGAAGTCCAAATGGCACGAAACTTGACAGGCGGTCTACTGGTAGTAAACCAAGGCCGCATGACAAGTCTCGGTCCAATCCGATAACGTTTAACACCCGCACATGAAAAGAGGTAGAAAGGGACACCAGATGACATAGGAGCGCCGGATTGCAAAACGGACAACAGGGAAAATGCTCGGATGCATGAGACGAACCTGTATGCAAAAGAAATGCACATGATGACATGATATGCAATGCATGACACGCAAGCAATGGCAAGGAAAGAACATCGAATAGCTGGAGGACACCTGGCACATCGGTCTCGGGGCGTTACATTGTAAGAGGCTTGTAATAAAACTTGCGCCACAATGGACGAAAAAAATTCCTCGACATATAAGTGCCATGTCGTGACACAATGGCCGGTTTCACGATTTTTAGCTTAGTTTTGGATTTATAGGGATTTAAAAACCAAGATTCTTCTCACGAAATGTTTTCAAATAGCACACGGTTCACTCATGAAAGCCAATATTCAATGAAAACTTTGTGGAAACATATTTTAAAGATTCATAAAAATCTTAAAAGAAATGTGGGATGTTAAGAAGATGATGTTTTATTGCGACACAAAATTTCAAGTTGAAAAACATTACGAGATGTGAGCTATGAAAAAGACAAAGTCCGCCCTGAATAGTGACATTACTATTCGGCTCTATTCAACACTGATTTTATCTTTTTCATAGCTCAAATCTCGTAATGTATTTCAACTTGAAATTTCGTGTGGCAATAAAACATCATCCTCTTAACGTCCCGCCATTTTTTGGAATTTTTTTGAAACTTCAAAACATCTTTTTCTCGTGGTTTTCACCGGTTTCCACCAAATGTTGGTTTTCGTATGATATTTGCCCCCCCCCCCGCTGCGCGCACGATCTGAGTCGTGCGTTCTGACTAGCCAGAACCCAAACCCCACGGATCGTGTGCACTGTTGGATGCTCCCAGATCGAACAGCAACCCTAAGCCCTTTCGACAGCACATGCAATACATGGGTAAGCACTGTGCGCATGTGTGGTGTAGCTCACGCTTCCTTCTCTACTAGGTTTTCATTCAAAACAGGCTACCGTTTCTCGCCACTCCTCTCATAAGTTTCCCGCCTCTTCTCCCAGATATGCATGATGTAGATGTTCGTTTAATTCTTATAGTTCATCTCATCCAAAATCAATCAGTTTTATAAAAAAAACTATTGTAAGATTCATGGAATTGTGCATTGTAAAGGTAAAAACAAAAAGTGACAATTCATTGAGAAAAAAAGGTTTGGGCAATTAAGATGTGGAAGAATCTAGAGAAGAAAGGAGAAGTGCTTGTGTTTTGAGGTTTGTGCGTTATGCCTAAGTTCAACCATGGAGTCTTCTAGATTATACATGTGGCAGAATCTGGTGGAATGTAGATGATATCCAATGGCCGGTAGTACTCGGATTTGCCATCTCTGTACCGTCAGATTGGCTTCATCAAACGAGCAACTTTCAAAGTTATTTACACACTATATATGTGTATAGATATAGATGTATAGACATATATAGACGTGTCCCATGCTAGACAAAATAAAGTTTGAGAGCATGCGTGGGACAACCCTCCACCCCCCCCCCCCCCCAACCCCTGCCCCCTCGAAGTTGGGAAACTGACATCATAGGTATTGAACCAGGCTTGGAGTCGGGTACGGTGTTCGGTTTGTAATGTAGTTGGTGTGGTCCATCAAAGTTGTGCATTTGGGATTTAAACACATCATATATACACCATCGTACCCATACATATTTTCGGGCCGAATGCAGTGTATACAGGGTCTTCTGATCGACCACGTCTCCCTTGTGCGATTTTTTGTGACGACATGGATATCTGTGGGCTCCGCGAGTGTATATATATCATCCCTTTGACCGATAATGAGGGGTATGTGTTGGCCATGAATGGATTCCTCCTAGTTCGTGTTAGGGCCGGTCACCGTCAAATGTCGGTCAACCAAATATCAAGCCCATGCGTTGTCCGGATTCCCTCCCAGATGCTCAGATTGCTAGGTTCGACCTACATCAGACCCTGTGTATGTATCTCGTCCTTAACTACCTCGCCTTCATGGTTGTTGTCTGTATCGAGAGGTAGGAACCACATCAAAATTGTATGTTATTCTATATTGAAAAAACACATCACCCCTTGCCAACGTACATCATTTTGGGCCGCATGCAAGAGGTGCTGGTTTTGTGGTCCCTCTCGTGCAATTTTTATGATGGTTCAATCTATTGGCCCAAGCGGTTTATCGACAACAACAACTGTCATTTGACCAAACGATAGATTCATTGGTTTGTCTTATAGTAGGTCATGGCGACATGCATGTATGACCAAAGTATCGATCATTACGTGCATCCGCCCCGCTGACATGAAGTGGGAGGTGGTGGGCCAAGTATCCTAGCTAGGTATGACATTATGTCATTATATATATCCTAGCTAGGTGGTTGTTAGGGTGCTTTTGGGTTTGCGAGGCAGGTTCCACCAAAGTTATGCATTGTGTATTTAAAGTTTTAAACATCCCCAATATTCGTACATATATTTGGCCACTTCTAGGTGGTTCTTGACTTCTGGCCCCTCTCATCGATCTTCAACGACGCGCCCAACCATGGCCCTGTGGGATCAAAGTTGTGCATTGGAATTTTGAACATCATAGACCACCCTTTTCACTCATATATATTTGGGCCACATGCTGGTGTGGCTGTCTTTTGACCCTCTCTAATGTTATTTTTTTCTGCAAAGACTCTAATGACCCTCAACGGACACGGAGTATAATATCTTAAACGTGTGCGATGCGAATCACCACGCGTGCGCAAGCGCGAGCAAATTAAGGTGGAGGTACTCGCTCAACCATCTGCGATGCAAGTGCGCTGAAATCACCACGACCGCGCAAGCGCGAGCAAATTAAGGTGGAGGTACTGGCTCAACCGTGTGTGATGCAAGTGCGCTGAAATCACCACGACCACGCAAGTGCAAGCAAAGGGTGGACGTACTGGCTTAACCGTGTGTGATGCAAGTGCGCTGTAAAACCACCACCTATGCAAGCTAAAGGCGGGTAAGTTTATTTGGAAATTAGTACGAACCGTGTGCTATAGACCATCTAGCTACAAATATAAAAAACAAACTACCCGCCTTGAGCGTTGCAAAAATCGGCGGATCTGCGCCACTTTTCCTTATTATCATACACGCATATTGTTATTGGACCGTGCACGATCTTGGGCACTCCCACCCCGCATCAATTCTTTTACCCAAATTTTAGTAGCCGCCGTACTTCAACCATCGCCCACACTCCTCCAGCGTCGACCTTATAGTAAAATTGCAGTAGCCGAGGCATTTGAACCGTCTCCCTCCCTCGTCCACCACTATCTCCACCCACCATTACTAAAAATTTCAGTAGCAGCGGCGTATCCTCAAACACCACACCCCCGTCCACAGTCCCGCACCCGCCCCCCTCCCCCTCGAACCCTAGCTCGTGGCCACCACCGATACCGCCGAACCCCTGCCGGTCTGCCCATTCCTCCTAGCTTAGATAATAAAGTTCAGGTTACCCAAGGACTCCCATATTGTCGCCCCACTCCCCTGAGTTTTTAGATGAGGCCTGCGGTGTCCCTCCCCACCAGATCCACATCCCTTGCTCCAGAATGTCACAACCTAAGCTCGACCATGTATCCCGGCGAGCCCAATGAGCGTTCGGCCAAGAAGAGGTTTATCATGGCCTCTCTGGTTGATGTTGCCAAGGTGGCCGTCGTTCGCCCCGACCTGCCGATCCCGGAGCAACACGTCGCTGTGGAAGCCAGCGAAGATGTTGAATACATTGCCATGCTGAAGGCTTCATGTCAGTGGGCTAGCGTATTATTGTATCTCGTGAAAGCTGGCTAGGAAATCAAGCTTGTCCACACCGACAGCTTCACGTGGGCCATGTCACAGTTTAAGTGGTCCATCCCCATCCCCTCTGGTTCAACCGACGTCGATCTCTTCGACTACCCAGCCGCTGATCTCCTCCACCAAGCAGTCAAGGATTTGCGAGCTTTATATGCCATCGAGCCCATTTTGTCACTTCTGAAGGACACGTTCTACGGCGGCTGCTTGGGGTCCTCAATTGCCAAGTCAGATCTCATCAACCACGACCACGAGGAGGGTACCCACGAAGGTTCTTCCAAGGTGAAATAGCCCATCTATGACATCAGAGAGTGCACCATGGGTCTGTGCTCTTCCAACTGGAAGGATCCTGTCCATGAAATGTGAGGCAACATTTTATCAGCAAATCTTACCTTTTCTAGCTTGCCAACCCGCACCCTTTGTTGTAGTAGCATTTTCCGTGCGGTGCTTTAACTGTGTCATGTTTAATTATTTCAGTTATGCAAAAATGTATTGTTCAATAGGCATATGTGATGTTTAAGTATGAATTGTCCACTTTAGTTTCACGAATGGCTATATTTGGTTGTTTATAGGGAGTAGATGCCTTGTTTATCTGTATTTCGTTGTTAGGTTGGTTGGAGTGAGCATTTTTCCAGTTATCGAGCAGAGGCCTTCTTTATCTGTATTTGGTTCTTAGTTTGGTTGCAGTGAGTATTTGTCCAGTTATCAAGCAGATGCCTTGTTTATCTGTATTTGGTTGTTAGGATGCTTTTTTTAGCATTTGTCTAGTTATCAAACATATGCCTTGTTTATCTGTATTTGGTTGTTAGGTTGCATTTTTTAGCATTTGTACAGTTATCAAGCAGATGCCTTGTTTATCTTTATCTGCTTGTTAGGCTGGTCGCTGTGAGCATTTTTCCAGTTTTCAAGCATATGCCCTGTTTATCTGTATTTGCTTGTTAGGTTGGTTGTAGTGAGACTCTATCCAATTTTCAATGGCTATATTCGGTTGTTAGACTAGTCATTTATGCCTTGTTTATTTCAATCATTCACAATGTGTTGTTCATTATGTGTAAGTTGGAACTGTGCCGCTCGACTACATCAATACCAGTTTGAACGGCTATATTTGGTTCCACTTATTCCTGGTGTAGTTAACATATGCCCTTTATTTCAGTTTTACAAATTTATCCAGTGTGATGTTTAAGCATTACCTACGTTCTATTCATTTTCAACAATACCAGTTTGAATTGCAATATTTGATGGCTGTTAAGCCTGCTGTCGGTAACATTGCCTTCCATTTTATATCTGCTTTAATAGCATGCTGAAACCAACACATTCAAGCTATCATTTGGGGATGATGTTGTTTACCTTTTCTATATTTACTTGATGTTAGGATTGCTGTACTTATCATGTCTTTCCACTAATTATGCAGGACAACAACAGGAGTGGCCACCATTTTCTGCCGAGGTTAGCTTCATCCCTCGGCTTGTACTCCCCCCGTCGTTCCATAATGTAGTGCATATAGATACATGCCTAGACACTAGTTAGCTTCTAATATTGACTTGTTGCTTGTAGGTACATATGCCCTTGGCAAGGATCCACGCATCGTCCCTTTTTGTGTATGGGGCAATGAGATATTGATGAACAAGCATCAAGTAAGGAAACTGATAAGGATTATTAGAAAAAATATACAAATGGTGGCAGGCAAATTATTTATTTGTGCTCTATCCAACACAACAGTTAGCTATAGGATAGTAACTACAAACTCTGCAGCCTTCTCTTTTTACTGCCCATAATGAGTTGTTAGACAACAATGTCTGAATCTTTTTCGTTCCCAGTGGTTCCCGGAGCAGTTCACTCAAGATTGCCTCGCAAAGTACATGATTGGTGGACACAATGAAGGTTAAAGTATGACATCTAGACTGCAATGATCATCGAGAAGTCCTAATGAAGACAGTGAAGGATGGACGGGGAGCCATCACAAGTGGTTGGCCTAGAGTCATGCGCGCATTACGGATGGAGGAGGGCACAATATGGTCATTCCGCTTCACCTTCTCCAACAGCTAGAATGTCTTTGGCCTCTCTCTTTACAGTCTTTAGTACAACTGTGGTTCATCATTCTTTACTCGGTGCTTCTGTAGTTATTCAGTATATGTACCTGTGCATCGAATTATGGATTTGTGGTTGAACCTATATTTGTAATAAACATGGTTGGATATGAAATAAGTGATTGCCTACTTTCAAATTCAAAACATTTGATTTTTAAATTAGGGATTAATAAGGGATTACACTGCACACGGTTTGCGAAAGCGAAACATCTGCGATATACGTGGGGATCAGAAACGTTTCTAGGATACACTACGTGTGCGATCAATCTCCACTGCACAGACGACTTTCTCTTGAAAACTGTTTGCGTTAGGCCACCTTGCGCAAACTTTTACCACATAAAAAGTGTGTGTGATGGACAGCCTTTGCGACACAGTTTCTTCTATGCACTGTGTGTGATGCATTCAATAATGCAAATGATAAAATTATTAATATCGTGTGCAATGGCAACGCTATCACAAATGATTTAACGGGAAAAATTGTGTGTGATGTACCTATGAATGGAAACGTTTTCCTTGGAGCGACTGTGTGGGATGTACATATGAACGGAAATGTTTAGCGGGGACTAACTGTGTGGGATGTACTTGCAAACGGAAACAATTTCACCGTATAATTGTATTTTTTAGCTCTACTGTACGTATTTCCGCATTTGAGCGCTCACTGGTCGCACACAACCTCATTTTGCCAAGCGTGTGTGCCAGGAGGACATATCCCCGACGGTTTCTAGGTCGTGTGGGAAGGACCCCCCTATCTCCCACACTCGCTTTGCGACATTTCCAAATGCCGTCGCGGAAAGGGGTTAAAAACCGTTTGTTTAGGACCGACACATACAAGTGGAAAGACGTCAAAAAGATGAAGCATATGTGGCAACCACAATTCCAATTTTTTGTAGTTTTAATTTATAGACTAAACCAGTGATAAAACAAGAAACTAAAATATTCAATTGCAGGATCTAAAGATATACCTTCAAGAACTCACCTCCTCGGCTACGGTGCCAGAAAAGAGCTTGATGTCTACTATGCAGCTTTATCCTGGTAGACGTTGTTGGGACTCCAAGTGCAGAGTTTTGTAGGACAGTAGCAAATTTCCCTAGAGTGGATGACCTAGGGTTTATCAATCTGTGGGAGGCGTAGGATGAAGATGGTCTCTCTCAAACAACCCTGCAACCAAATAACAAAGAGTCCCGTGTGTCCCCAACACACCCAAAACAATGGTAAATTGTATTGGTGCACTAGTTCGGCGAAGAGATGGTGATACAAGTGCAGTATGGATGGTAGATATAGGTTTTTGTAATTTGAAAACATAAAAACAGCAAGGTAGTAAGGGGTAAAAGTGAGCGAAAACGGTATTGCAATGCTTGAAAACAAGGCCTAGGCTTCATACTTTCACTAGTGCAAGTTCTCTCAACAATGAGAACATAATTGGATCATATAACAATCCCTCAACATGCAACAATGAATCACACCAAAGTTTCTATCGAAGAACGTAGGACGAAAACATGCATCAACCCATATCCATAGATTACCCCAATGTCACCACGGGAATCCGCAAGTTGAGTGCCAAAACATATATCAAGTGAATCGATAGAACATTCCATTGTCACCATAGATATTCCCTTGCAAGACATACATCAAGTGTTCTCAAATCCAATACTCAATCCAACATAACAAAACATCAAAGAGCAAGACTCAATTAATCACTAGAAGATAGAGGGGGAGAAACACCATATGATTCAACTATAGTAACAAAGCTCACAGTACATCAAGATTGTGCCAAATCAAGAACACGAGAGAGAGAGAAATCAAACACATAGTTACTAGTACATACCCTCAGCCCCGAGGGTGAACTACTCCCTCCTCGTCATGGAGAGCGCCGGGATGATGAAGATGGCCACCGGTGATGGTTTCCCCCTCCGGCAGGGTGCCGGAACAGGCTCCCGATTGATTTTTTGTGGCTACAGAGGCTTGTGGTGGCGAAACTCCAAATCTAGGTTTATTTCTTTGGGTTTCTATATTTATAGGAGTTTCTTGCATCGGTTTCAAGTCAGGGGGTCCAAGAGTCAACGACAAGGGTGGAGCACCCTCCCGAGGGGGTAGGACACGCCCTGCACCCGTGTGGTTGGCTTGGGACTCTTTTGGCGCAACTCTTTTGCTTTGGGGGCTTCTTCTGGTCCATAAAAAATCACTATAAATTTTCAGCTCGTTTGGACTCCGTTTGATATTCCTTTTCTACAAAACTCAAAAACAAGGAAAAAAACAGAAACTGGCACTGAGCTCTCGGTTAATAGGTTAGTCTCAAAAATCATATAAAATAGCATATAAATGCATATAAAACATCCAAGATTGATAATATAATAGCATGGACCAAACAAAAATTATAGATACGTTGGAGACGTATCATCGGCCTTTTCTTCAGGATAAGAATCCGAAGTCTTGAGAGATGACTCATCAGCGTCAGGAGGTGCTGGTGGCCTTTGCTGAGGTCTACCTGCCCGGATGAGCCCAATATCGCGATAATCTCCCCGTTGGGGATGGAAAGCAAAGTTCTGGGCGTGCCGAGGGTGAACCAACTTGTAGTTAAACCACTCCTTTACCCAGTGGCGCCGAATCGTTTGCACACCTCCTTTTCTCTGAGTGGGATCTTCTAATGGTACGGTGTTATATAAATCATGAGAGACAAGCTCAGTTGTGTTTTTGAGGTGTTGCCTGCAACCTCTCCTCTTCTTTGGTGCATCTTCTTCTTGATCATTTGCATTTTGTTCGGCTCGTTTACTTTTGCTCGTTGATGGTCCTACCGTTGGGCCCTTTGGCGCTTTGGACTCGTCAGTTGTTCCCATGAAAGCCTCTTCATTATTAGCCATAGTGTGAATCTCAGCAAAATCTTCAACAGACTGCATTGACATGTGAAAGAGAATAGGTACGAAGGAAAATGGGGGCAGGGTCACAAATGCTCATGGCTAAAGATTTTTTCAAACAAAAACTTTTGGAGGAAGAATTAGATACAGATTTTGAGAGATGTTTTGGAAGCATGAAACATATATATCGAGCTAGTAAGTATGAAGAAGAGTACTAGATAGCGAGATAGGCATTTCATTCGAGCGAAGCATAATCACAAACCCTGGATCTGACGGATTCGGATGTGAGGAAAAACTACAAACCGCATTCGCTCTAGAGAAGTAAAAACCTAGATCTAAGATAAGCGGTAAATTTTTTGAAAATTAACCGTAGACGAACTCGAATTAGAAGGAAGGAAGTTCGAGCATGAGCTACATGTACCCTAGCTTGGTGACGTGCAGCAGCTATGGCGGCGCTAGGAAGGATATGTCCCGCGGCAGCGTGGAATGACTCCGGTGACCTCTTTCCGGCAGTTAAGCGGCGAAGGGGTTGTCGGTATCAAGCTCAAGGTGGAGCAGAGCAGCGAAGGTTTCGGTGTATAGAGAGCAAGTAGAAAGAGGGTAAAGGAGGGCGAAGGGTGCGCTGTGGTTTATATGTAGACGAGGAGAATAATCGCATGTCGAGGTTTTTGATCCAATAGTCTCTAGGTAGGGATGATTGCAATTCAACTGATTGGATGGATTGGCACTTGATGTATTGCACATGGCAAATGTCAAAGAACGTGGTCCTAACATTGAGGGGAAATCCCAAACTTTGGACAACTTTCGCCAAAACATATTAATGTTTAGTTCGAAACCAAATCGTGATCAAGGACACTAGATCAGTTTCGTTCCAAATAAAATTGAGCATTACCAATGGATCAACATAGACTAGAAGAGATAGATCAGAGGTAAAACAGGATCCTGGGCATTTCAATCAGTAGAGAACACAATAAAACAAGCAAATAGCTATGAGACAAATGCATTCGGACAAAAAACAAATCCATCGAATCGAAGAGAAATTCGTCAAAGAGAATTGTGGTGGCGTAACCCATCGTATAAGAACTGTATGACCCCGAGCATCGCACAATTATCATGGCACCCGGTTAGTCTAGTTCTTCGCTAATGTATTCAATCTCAGAAAGAAACTTTCACTTTGTCGAAAGTTTTAGACTCTTCGAGTGTTATGCACCCATTCCTTCCAAAGATGTGGAAGTGTTAGCATGGTTGCCGAGTCTAGCTTACTGCACGTTTGCGAGGTCTAGGATATTTAGCTCACACCAACGCATAGAATATTTTCTCGTCGAGAGGCTTGGTGAAAATATCAGCGAGATTACCTTCGGTCTTGACGTGGTTGATAACAATATCCTCTCGAGCCACATGATCGCGAATAAAGTGATGTCTGATGGCAATGTGCTTCGTGCAAGAATGTTGCACAGGATTGTGTGCAATTTTGATGGCACTCTCATTGTCACAATAAAGAGGTATATGTTTGACCTTGATGCCATAATCCTTCAGTGTCTGCTTCATCCATCATAACTGAGTGCAAGAAGAGCCAGCAACAATATATTCAGCCCCAGCCTTAAACAGGGATACACAATTCTGCTTCCTTGAAGTCTAATAGACCAAAGATTTACCGAGGAAATGACATGTCCCTGAAGTAGATTTCCTATCAACCAAGTCACCATCCCAATTTGAGTCTGAATTTCAAACAAGATCAAACTTTGCTCCCTTAGGATACTATAAACCTAAGGTGGGGATGTGAGCCAAATATCTCAGAATGCGCTTGACCGCTTGGTGATGCGATTCTTTCGGTGCAGCTTGATAGCGGGTGCACATGTAGACACTCAACATAATGTCAGGTCTGGATGCACATAGGTACTAAAGTGATCCAATCATCGAACGATAGGCTTCTTGATCACAATCCTTATCGTACAAATATACATCTAGCTTACCATTCATGGGCATTGGAGTTTTATAGCCCTTCATTTGGAATCTTGCATTTTTAACTTCTTCAGGCACTCCTTCGGATATTTTTCCTAAGAAATGAAAATACCATTCACTTGTTGACGTATTTGTAGTCCAAGAAAGAATTTGAGTTCACCCATCATGGTCATTTGATATTTATCGGAAATCATTTTCCCGAATTCCAAGTTGCAAGCATTGTTAGTACTGCTGAAGATAATATCATCCACATAGATTTGTCAAATGAATAAATCATTGTAAACTACACGAGTGAAAAGTGTGGGATTAGTGGATCCTGTTTTGAACCCCTTGTCGAGTAAAAGCTTCTTCAGAGTGTCATACCAAGCTCTAGGGGCTTGCTTTAGCCCATATAAAGCTTTCTTCAACCTGAAAAATTTGTTAGGAAACTCAGGGTGTTCAAAGCCAGGTGGCTGTCTAACATAAACTTCCTCATCAATTTCACCATTGAGGAAAGCACTTTTCACATCCATTTGATATAGCAAGATATCATTGTAATTTGCATAAGCAAGAAGAATGTAAATTGCCTCAAGGCGTGCAATAGGAGAATATGTTTCACCAAAATCAATGCCTTCTACCTGTGTGTATCCTTGGGCAACGAGTCGTGCTTTTTTCTTGCCACAATAACATTTTCATCTTGCTTGTTGCGGAAGATCCATTTTGTGCCGATGATATTGTGCTTCTTGGGATTCAATTTTTCAACCAGTTCCCACACATCATTTAATTCGAATTGCACCAACTCCTCTTGCATGGCATTCATCCAATCCAGATCATTCATGGCTTCTTCATATTTGGTAGGTTCTGCCAATGAAACAAAAGATAAACCGTCGTAGTAGTTAGCCAGACGAGTACGCGAATGAGTTGTGGGTCGATAACCTGGATTCTCGAGTTCATCAAGAATTGGCGAGGGATCAACTCGATTTGCCACACGAGGATGAGCATTTTCTTAGTGATGGTCATTATCATCAGCATCAGCATTTGTGTCATCATTCCCTTTAGGATTACCATTTTGTTCGGTATTTGAAATTTGACTGCCATTTCCATTTGGAGGAGCATTTTCTTCGGTAGTGGCTTGACGAGTTCTGCTTTGAGTCATGGGAGCATCATCATCAGATGACTCATGTGCATTTCCTTCAATAGGCTTCACACTCCCAATGGCCATTTGCCAAATAGCATCCGATATCAGCGGTTCATCTATCTCATTTGGCTCCTTTTCAGAGCCGTTAGATTCATCAAACCGCACATTTACTATTTCCATAAATTTTATGTGGTGAGAATTATAGACTCGATAAGTACGCGAGTTTGAGCCATAACCAAGAAGAAATCCTTCATGTGCCTTAGGTACAAAATTGGAAGAGTGACACATATCAAGAATATAACAAGGTGCACGAAACACACGAAGATAAGAAACATTTGGTTTCTTGCCAGTGATAATCTCATATGAAGTTTTCTTAAGGAACTTGTGAAGATAAACATGATTGATAACATGACAAGCAGTGTTAATGCCATCAGCCCAGAAGCGAGTGGGAGTTTTATACTCACTAAGCATTGTTCTTGCCATTTGAATGAGAGTTCTATTCTTTCATTCAACAACTCCATTATGTCGAGGAGTATATGTAGCAGAGAACTCATGAGTGATGCCATGATCATCGAGGAATTCAGCAATGTGAGTATTTTTGAACTCAGCTCCATTGTCACTTCTGACATGCTTAATTCACACACAATATTCATTCTGGACCTTCTTAGCGAAGCTTTTGAAGATATATTGAGTACAAGTCTTGTCCTCAAGGAAGAATACCCAAGTGCATCGAGAGAAATCATCAACAATAACCAGACCATAATGACTACCGCCGAAGCTTGCATAATTTTGAGGATCGAATAAATCGATATGAAGAATTTCCAGTGGTCTTATTGTGGTCACAACTTTCTTGGATAAATGACGTTTCTTAGCCAATTGACCAGCTTCACAAGGAGCACAGAGATGATTCTTGTTGAATTTCACATCAGGAATACCACGAAGATGCTTTCTCTCCACCAGAGTCTGCAAATCTCATACCTGCATGACCAGGTCTACGGTGCCACAGCCATCCTTCGGCTGCTTTTGCAAGCAAACAAGTTTGGACTGAGGGACCCTTAGAGAAATCCAGAATATAAAGATCACCCTTTCAAATTCTCTCAAAGACGAAGGAATGGTCAGAGGCCATGAAGACAATTTATTCGGATATAGAGAATAATACTAGCATGCCTAAATCACATAACTTGCCAACTAACATAAGATTGAATCTAAGGGATTGAACAAGTAGCCCATCATCAATAGACTTGTCCTTGGAAATAGCAATTTTACCTAGGACAATTACCTTTCCTTTGTTGTTGTCGCCAAAAGTGATATACTTCAGAGGAGAAGCAGTTAAGTTGTGGTCGACAAACAAGGACTTGTCTCTGGTCATATGACTAGTGCATCCACTGTCCATAATCCACTCAGTGCACCCGGAGACATAGTCCTGCGGAAGAATTAGGCTTTCTTAACCACCCACATCTTTGTAGGTGGCTTCGAAACAAATGAACGAGTAGGATATGATTTACTTCCATAAGCATAGTTGTTGCTCGATGAGCAGCGAGAGTAATTGTAAGAGTAAGCATTGAAATTCTTTCCAAACGAATGTGCATAGTGATTGTATCATGTATGCATATATTCATTATGTTGAATTCTTTGTGCATGCATGGTTAGTAGAGTAGAAATATGCAGGGAATCAATAGTTTTCTTAGGCACCCAAATGGCTTTCTTTGGGGGGCCATTTCTGTTGTTCGGTCCAACATAGCGAGCAATTGTTTCACCATATTGATCTTTGAACAACTTGTAGTTGTCCAGAGAATCATCATCAGGATATTCAGGAATGGGAAAGTTATATCCCCAAAGTAATGTAGGGTCGAGAATTTTGCTCTTTGCAGGAACCTATACAATCTGAGGATATTGATGGGGTTACCAGCAAGTGCCATTTTCATTGAATTTCCTTCCGAAACCAATGCCTTCCATTCTAGGATTTTTGGGAAGAATAGATTTCTTCAGAACATCGCAAAGGGTTTGGGTCTCTTGAGAGATTTGAACATTCCTATCTGAAGAAGATCCTTCAACCTAGCATTTTCATCACAAACAGAACCATTTTCCTCGTTCAAGGTGTTAGCATTCATAGATGATTCGACATTAGATTCAACATTATTTCATTCAATGCATTTCAAACATGGTGGCTCAAAAGCTTCAGGTTTCTTTTTATGTTGTTGGGTGAGAAGAGAATTTTCTTTCATAAAATCTTCATGAGCCTCTCTCAGCACCTCAAGTTCATGTTTCCTTTTCAGGTAATCATAGGTCAATCTTTCATGGTCTGTTGAGAGAAAGTCATGATGAGTTGAGAGTTCATCCATTCATGACTTGAGAGTGGAATACTCTTCAGTCAGCAACTGGTTTTTCTCCATCTCCTCAACCAACAACCCTTCAGATTTCCTGAGGGTTTTCTCAAGAGAATTTTGTTGTATGTTGGCAATTTTGATCAACTTATCATGGCCATACTCATCAGAAGAATACTGATCACTAGAGTGAGTCTTGTGATGTTTGGTGGATACCTTTTCTTTCGAAGCCTCGGCCATGAAGTAGTATGCACGAGATTTGTCATCACTTGAAGGATTCTCGAAGAAGTTTGTCATAGAAGAGGAAGCACATGCTATGCCAGCCATGCCGGAGTTGGAATCTTCATCGGGTTCTTCTTCTTCTTTGGAACCTGACGATTCTTCTTCTTCAGAATCCATTTCCTTGTCGATGTAAGCCTTGGCATTGCGAGAAGTATTCTTGTGGTTGGAGGAGGACTTGGAAGGATTCTTTGAGGAAGATCTCGATGATGATTTTGAGGTGGAGCTATCCTTCTTCTTGAAGAACTTCTTTATTTTCTTCTCATCACCAGAGTCGTAGTTCTTCCTCTTGCCTTTGCTTCGATGGTTGCTTGAATCATATCTCCCAGTGGCATGGATTTCAGCTTCCCAGAGAGGGCAGTCTGAAATGAAGTGTCCAGGCTTTTTGCACTTGAAACAGGTGTATTCTTTGGCAGGTTTTGAGGATTTTGAACTGCCATAGTTTCTTGAACTTCTTTTCTGGAACTGGCTCTTCTTGTGGAAATGTTGGAACTGCTTTGTGATTAGTGTGAGATCTTTGTTGAGTCGTTCTAGATCATCAGAATCTTCTTCCGCATTTCCATCCGAGGAGGAATCAGCCACAACCTTGAGAGCATGATTTTTGCATTGGGTTCAGCCATACACAGCTCTTTTCTCTTCTTCTTGTTCCTCGTGACTGTTTAGCCTTTCCATAACATCAGCAGATTTGAGACTTTTAAAATTAGGAAGCTCTCAAATCATCAGAACAAGCATGTCAAATGAGGTGTCAAGGCATCGAAGCAGTTTCTTCACAACTTCATGGTCAGTGATATCTTTGGCACTGAGTCCTTGAAGTTCATTTGCGATGTCACTGAGGCGATCGAAGGTTTGCTGACAGCCTTTAATATCCAATACGCTTGAAGTGATTGAACTTCGCTCGTAGAGTATCATTTGAGCTTCTTTTGGAGTTGAGACTCCTTCATTGATCTTTTCGAGGACATCCCACAACTCTTTTGCAGTCTCACACTGGCGATACCGAAGTAATTGAGCTCGAGACAGATGACCACCAATTTCATATTTGGCTTGAGCATCGAGTTGAATGAGCTTCTTTTCTTCATCGATAGGAGCTTGAGGAATAATAACAGTGAATCCGATGTGCACCATGTTCCATATATAACCATCGATTGCTTGAAGACGAATCTTCATCTTCTCCTTCCAGAAGGGATAGTCTGTCCCATCGAATGTGGGAATCCTGAGATGCGACTTGTAATCCAGAAGGGATAAACTCCAAAGTTGTTTGACTAAAATGAGAAAATTCAAGGAGTACCTTGCTCTGATGCCAATTGTAGGAACGAAGTATGTCTATCACAGGGGGTGAATGGGAGTTTCAAATTTTCTTCATAAAACATAAATCTCTCAGAACCCTGCAGTGGAATAAGGATACACAAGCTAAGATGATCTACAACAGAGAACCGAAGGAAAACTAGAACAAACATCAAAGTAAATTACACGAATAGAATGCATCGAAAGTAAACTTGAGTAACAGAGATAACCAGATGTGCTCGAAGGTGACAAGGTATTTGTTCGACCAGTTCGTCCTTCTGCACAAGGACTACATCCGGTTGGAGGGGATGTGACATAACACGGAAGGTAAACTCTCTTCACCCTATTCTCCTCGATAATCGATTCATCAACCAATCCTAGTCACTCGTGGTAGACACTTGAAGGCGATCTCAAAACCTTTACAGACTTCTGCGAGAACCACAATTACTCTTGGTCTCTGAAGAACTTGACACCTAACAATCCAGAGAGTTTGCAACTCTCAAGAGTAATAGGCAGAGCATACTAAACTTAGATTCTAGTGATGCTGAACCACTATATAATTCTTCGGCTCTAGGCATTTTCTCTCGGTGGATTTCAACTCAAATCGCTTAGAGAGGGGAGTTGCTCAACGGTCTTCTCAGAAACAAACAAAGCAGCCACCGGACAATGCTAGTGCGGGGTGGATATTTATAGCCGCAACCTTCCCAGATGGGAAATGACCATTTTGTACACGAGGTCCATCCAATGGTCAACCGACATGTTCAAAACTGTCGGATTTTGGAGCAACAGTAACATTACTTGAGAAACAAGTAATGCTAACTCCTTGGTCCAAGGCAAATCTCTCGCAGCAAAGAAGATCACAGTCTCTTGCTGGTAAGTATTTGCTCGGAGCACAAAGAGATATCTCTCACATCTTTCATAGGTTTGGGTTTAACATTAGAGAATCAAAGCTTCAGAATGCTATACCCCTCTTAATAGTACAATGGTCTTATGACTCAATGAAAGAAGAAGAACAACGAAATAAATGCTACGTCTTCACTTCGTCTTCATTCTTCCTCGAGCACTGTCATTTGCTTCGAACAATCACCGAACCGGTTGCTTAGACTTCAGCAATTTTTAGGGATCACTCTTGTTAGCTTTTGAAGGAAATATGCCCTAGAGGCAATAATAAAGTTATTATTTTATTTCCTTATATCATGATAAATGTTTATTGTTCATGCTAGAATTGTATTATCCGGAAACAGAATACTTGTGTGAATACATAGACAAACTAAACGTCACTAGTATGCCTCTACTTGACTAGCTCGTTAATCAAAGATGGTTATGTTTCCTAACCATAGACATGTGTTGTCATTTGATTAAGGGGATCACATTATTAGGAGAATGATGTGATTGACATGACCCATTCCATTAGCTTAGCACCCGATCGTTTAGTATGTTGCTATTGCTTTCTTCATGACTTATACATGTTCCTATGACTATGAGATTATGCAACTCCCGTTTGCCGGAGGAACACTTTGTGTGCTACCAAACGTCACAGCGTAACTGGGTGATTATTAAGGAGCTCTACAGGTGTCTCCAAAGGTACATGTTGGGTTGGCGTATTTCGAGATTAGGATTTGTCACTCCGATTGTCGGAGAGGTATCTATGGCCCCTCTCGGTAATGCACATCACATAAGCCTTGCAAGCATTGCAACTTATGAGTTAGTTATGAGATGATGTATTACGAAACGAGTAAAGAGACTTGACGGTAACGAGATTGAACTAGGTAATGAGATACTGACGATCGAATCTCGGGCAAGTAACATACCGATGACAGAGGGAACAAATTATGTTGTTATGCGGTCTGACCGATAAAAGATCTTCATAGAATATGTGGGAGCCAATATGAGCATCCAGTTTCCGCTATTGGTTATTGATCGGAGACATGTCTCGGTCATGTCTACATTGTTCTCGAACCCGTAGGGTCCGCACGCTTAACGTTACGATGACAGTTTCATTATGAGTTTATATATTTAGATGTACCGAAGTTAGTTCGGAGTCCCGGATGTGATCACGGACATGATGAGGAGTCTCGAAATGGTCGAGACATAAAGATTGATATATTGGAATCCTATGTTTGGACATCGGAAGTGTTCCGGGTGAAATCGGCATTTTACTGGAGTACCGGGAGGTTACCGGAACCCCCCGGTAACCTAATGGGCCTTAATGGGCCTAGTGGAGGAAGAGGAGAGGAGGCCTAGGGGCTACCGCGCGCCCCTCCCCCCCCAAGTCCGAATTGGACAAGGAGGGGGGCGGCGCCCCCCCCCCTTTCCTTTCTTCCCTCTCTTCGTTCTTCCCCAAGTCCTAATCCAACTAGGGAAATGGGGGGAGTCCTACTCCCGGTAGGAGTAGGACTCCTCCTGGGCGCCTCCTCCTAGGGCCGGCCGCACCCCCCTTGGCTCCTTTATATATGGGGGAAGGGGGCACCCCTAGACACACAAGTTGATCTCTAAGATCGTTCTCTGAGCTGTGTGCGGTGCCCCCTTCCACCATAGTCCTCGATAATATTGTAGTGGTGCTTAGGCGAAGCCCTGCGACAATAGAACATCAAGATCGTCACCACGCTGTTGTGCTGACGGAACTCTTCCCCGACACTTTGCTGGATCGGAGTCCGGGGATCGTCATCGAGCTGAACGTGTGCTAGAACTCGGAGGTGCCGTAGTTTCGGTGCTTGATCGGTCGGGCGGTGAAGACGTACGACTACATCAACCGCATTGTCATAACGCTTCCGCTGTCGGTCTACGAGGGTACGTAGATCACACTCTCCCCTCTCATTGCTATGCATCACCATGATCTTGCGTGTGCATAGGAATTTTTTTGAAATTACTACGTTCCCCAACAGTGGCATCCGAGCCTAGGTTTTATGCGTTGATGTTATATGCACGAGTAGAACACAAGTGAGTTGTGGGCGATATAAGTCATACTGCTTACCAGCATGTCATACTTTGGTTCGGCGGTATTGTTGGACGAAGCGGCCCGGACCGACATTACGCGTACGCTTACGCGAGACCGGTTCTCCCGACGTGCTTTGCGCAAAGGTGGCTAGCGGGTGTCAGTTTCTCCAACTTTAGTTGAACCAAGTGTGGCTACGCCCGGTCCTTGCGAAGGTTAAAATAGCACCAACTTGACAAACTATCGTTGTGGTTTTGATGCGTAGGTAAGAACGGTTCTTGCTAAGCCCGTAGCAGCCACGTAAAACTTGCAACAACAAAGTAGAGGACGTCTAACTTGTTTTTGCAAGGTATCTTGTGATGTGATATGGTCAAGACATGATGCTAAATTTTATTGTATGAGATGATCATGTTTTGTAACTGAGTTATCGGCAACTAGCAGGAGCCATATGGTTGTCGCTTTATTGTATGCAATGCCATTGCGCTTTAATGCTTTACTTTATCACTAAGCGGTAGTGATAGTCGTGGAAGCATAAGATTGGCAAGACGACAACGATGCTACGATTATGATCAAGGTGTCGCGCCGGTGACGATGGTGATCATGACGATGCTTTGAAGATGGAGATCACAAGCACAAGATGATGATGGCCATATCATATCACTTATATTGATTGCATGTGATGTTTATCTTTTGTACATCTTATCTTGCTTTGATTGAAGGTAGCATTTTAAGATGATCTCTCACTAATTATCAAGAAGTGTTCTCCCTGAGTATGCACCGTTGCGAAAGTTCTTCGTGCTGAGACACCACGTGATGATCGGGTGTGATAGGCTCTACGTTCAAATACAACGGGTGCAAAACAGTTGCACACGCGGAATACTCAGGTTATACTTGACGAGCCAAGCATATACAGATAGGTCGAGCGTGAATCATATAGTAGATATGATCAACATAAAGATGTTCACCGATGAAACTACTCCATCTCACGTGATGATCGGACATGGTTTAGTTGATTTGGATCACGTGATCACTTAGAGGATTAGAGGGATGTCTATCTAAGTGGGAGTTCTTAAGTAATATGATTAATTGAACTTAAATTTATCATGAACTTAGTCCCTGATAGTATCTTGCTTGTTTATGTTGACTGTAGATAGATGGCTCGTGCTGTTGTTCCATTGAATTTTAATGCGTTCCTTGAGAAAGCAAAGTTGAAAGATGATGGTAGCAATTACACGGACTGGGTCCGTAACTTGAGGATTATCCTCATTGCTGCACAGAAAAATTACGTCCTGGAAGCACCGCTGGGTGCCAGGCCTGCTGCAGGAGCAACATCGGATGTTATGAACGTCTGGCAGAGCAAAGCTGATGACTACTCGATAGTTCAATGTGCCATGCTTTACGGCTTAGAATCGGGACTTCAACGACGTTTTGAATGTCATGGAGCATATGAGATGTTCCAGGAGTTGAAGTTAATATTTCAAGCAAATGCCCGGATTGAGAGATACGAAGTCTCCAATAAGTTCTATAGCTGCAAGATGGAGGAGAACAGTTCTGTTAGTGAGCATATGCTCAAAATGTCTGGGTATAATAATCACTTGATTCAGTTGGGAGTTAATCTTCCAGATGATTGCGTCATTGACAGAATTCTCCAATCACTGCCACCTAGCTACAAGAGCTTCGTGATAAACTATAATATGGAAGGGATGAATAAGACTATTGCCGAGCTCTTCGCAGTGCTGAAAGTTGTGGAGGTAGAAATCAAGAAGGAGCATCAAGTGTTGATGGTCAACAAGACCACTAGTTTCAAGAAAAAGGAGAAAGGGAAGAAGAAGGGGAACTTCAAAAAGAACAGCAAGCAAGTTGCTGCTCAAGAGAAGAAACCTAAATCTGGACCTAAGCCTGAAACTGAGTGCTTCTACTGCAAGCAGACTGGTCACTGGAAGCGGAACTGCCCCAAGTATTTGGCGGATAAGAAGGATGGCAAGGTGAACAAAGGTATATGCGATATACATGTTATTGATGTGTACCTTACTAATGCTCGTAGTAGCACCTGGGTATTTGATAGTGGTTATGTTGCTAACATTTGTAACTCGAAACAGGGACTACGGATTAAGCGAAGATTGGCTAAGGACGAGGTGACGATGCGCGTGGGAAATGGTTCCAAAGTCGATGTGATCGCGGTCAGCATGCTACCTCTACATCTACCTTCGAGATTAGTATTAGACCTAAATAATTGTTATTTGGTGCCAGCGTTGAGCATGAACATTATATCTGGATCTTGTTTGATGCGAGACGGTTATTCATTTAAATCAGAGAATAATGGTTGTTCTATTTATATGAGTAAAATCTTTTATGGTCATGCACCCATGAAGAATGGTCTATTCTTATTAAATCTCGATAGTAGTGACACACACATTCATAATGTTGAAGCCAAAAGATGTAGAGTTGATAATGATAGTGCAACTTATTTGTGGCACTGCCGTTTAGGTCATATCGGTGTAAAGCGCATGAAGAAACTCCATACTGATGGAATTTTGGAACCACTTGATTATGAATCACTTGGTACTTGTGAACCGTGCCTTATGGGTAAGATGACAAAAACACCGTTCTCCGGTACTATGGAGAGAGCAACAGATTTGTTGGAAATCATACATACAGATGTATGTGGTCCGATGAATGTTGAGGCTCGTGGCGGATATTGTTATTTTCTCACCTTGACAGCTGACTTAAGCAGATATGGGTATATCTACTTAATGAAACATAAGTCTGAAACATTTGAAAAGTTCAAAGAATTTCAGAGTGAAGCTGAAAATCATCGTAAC
Source organism: Triticum urartu (assembly GCF_003073215.2). Lineage (NCBI taxonomy): Eukaryota > Viridiplantae > Streptophyta > Magnoliopsida > Poales > Poaceae > Triticum > Triticum urartu. The sequence goes on along the minus strand of NC_053025.1, from coordinate 262,341,037 downwards.
AAGAAAATAAAATTCCTACGATCTGATCATGGAGGAGAATATTTGAGTTACGAGTTTGGTGTACATTTGAAACAATGCGGAATAGTTTCGCAACTCACGCCACCCAGAACACCACAGCGTAATGGTGTGTCCGAACGTTGTAATCGTACTTTACTTGATATGGTGCGATCTATGATGTCTCTTCCTGATTTACCGCTATAGTTTTGGGGTTGGGCTTTAGAGACGACCGCATTCACGTTAAATAGGGCACCATCAAAATCCGTTGAGACGACGCCTTATGAACTGTGGTTTGGCAAGAAACCAAAGTTCTCGTTTCTGGAAGTTTGGGGCTGCGATGCTTATGTGAAAAAACTTCAACCTGATAAGCTCGAACCCAAATCGGAGAAATGTGTCTTCACAGGATATCCAAAGGAAACTATTGGATACACCTTCTATCACAGATCCGAAGGCAAGACTTTTGTTGCTAAATTCGGAAACTTTCTAGAGAAGGAGTTTCTCTCGAAAGAAGTGAGTGGTAGGAAAGTAGAACTTGATGAGGTAACTGTACCTGCTCCCTTATTGGAAAGTAGTACATCACATAAACCGGTTTCTGTGACACCTACACCAATTAGTGAGGAAGCTAATGATGATGATCATGAAACTTCAGAACAAGATACTACTGAACCTCGTAGATCAACCAGAGTAAGATCCGCACCAGAGTGGTACGGTAATCCTGTTCTGGAAGTCATGCTACTAGATCATGATGAACCTACGAACTATGGAGAAGCGATGTTGAGCCCAGATTCCGCAAAATGGCTTGAAGCCATGAAATCTGATATGGGATCCATGTATGAGAACAAAGTGTGGACTTTGGTTGACTTGCCAAAAGATCGGCAAGCAATTGAGAATAAATGGATCTTCAAGAAGAAGACTGGCGCTGACGATAATGTTATTGTGTACAAAGCTCGACTTGTCGTAAAAGGTTTTCGACAAGTTCAAGGGATTGACTACGATGAGACCTTCTCACCCGTAGCGATGCTTAAGTCTGTTCGAATCATGTTAGCAATTGCCGCATTTTATGATTATGAAATTTGGCAGATGGATGTCAAAACTGCATTCCTGAATGGATTTTTGGAAGAAGAGTTGTATATGATGCAGCAGGAAGGTTTTGTCGATCCAAAGGGAGCTAACAAAGTGTGCAAGCTCCAGCGATCCATTTATGGACTGGTGCAAGCCTCTCGGAGTTGGAATAAACGCTTTGATAGTGTGATCAAAGCATTTGGTTTTGTACAGACTTTTGGAGAAGCCTATATTTACAAGAAAGTGAGTGGGAGCTCTATAGCATTTCTGATATTATATGTAGATGACATATTACTAATCGGAAATGATATAGAATTTCTGGATAGCATAAAGGGATACTTGAATAAGAGTTTTTCAATGAAAGACCTCGGTGAAGCTGCTTACATATTGGGCATTAAGATCTATAGAGATAGATCAAGACGCTTAATTGGACTTTCACAAAGCACATACCTTGACAAAGTTTTGAAGAAGTTCAAAATGGATCAAGCAAAGAAAGGATTCTTGCCTATGTTACAAGGTGTGAAGTTGAGTAAGACTCAATGCCCGACCAATGCAGAAGATAGAGAGAAAATGAAAGATGTTCCCTATGCTTCAGCCATAGGCTCTATCATGTATGCAATGCTGTGTACCAGACCTGATGTGTGTCTTGCTATAAGTCTAGTAGGGAGGTACCAAAGTAATCCAGGAGTGGATCACTGGACAGCGGTCAAGAACATCCTGAAATACCTAAAAAGGACTAAGGATATGTTTCTCATATATGGAGGTGACAAAGAGCTCGTCGTAAATGGTTACGTTGATGCAAGCTTTGACACTGATCCGGATGATTCTAAATCGCAAACCGGATACGTGTTTACATTAAACGGTGGAGCTGTCAGTTGGTGCAGTTCTAAACAAAGCGTTGTGGCAGGATCTACATGTGAAGCAGAGTACATAGCTGCTTCGGAAGCAGCAAATGAAGGAGTCTGGATGAAGGAGTTCATATCCGATCTAGGTGTCATACCTAGTGCATCGGGTCCAATGAAAATCTTTTGTGACAATACTGGTGCAATTGCCTTGGCAAAGGAATCCAGATTTCACAAGAGAACCAAGCACATCAAGAGACGCTTCAATTCCATCCGGGATCTAGTCTAGGTGGGAGACATAGAGATTCGCAAGATACATACGGATCTGAATGTAGCAGACCCATTGACTAAGCCTCTTCCACGAGCAAAACATGATCAACACCAATGCTCCATGGGTGTTAGAATCATTACTGTATAATCTAGATTATTGACTCTAGTGCAAGTGGGAGACTGAAGGAAATATGTAGAGGCAATAATAAAGTTATTATTTTATTTCCTTATATCATGATAAATGTTTATTGTTCATGCTAGAATTGTATTATCCGGAAACATAATACTTGTGTGAATACATAGACAAACTAGAGTTTCACTAGTATGCCTCTACTTGACTAGCTTGTTAATCAAAGATGGTTAATGTTTCCTAACCATTGACATGTGTTTTCATTTGATTAACGGGATCACATTATTAGGATAATGATGTGATTGACCATGACCCATTCCATTAGCTTAGCACCCGATCGTTTAGTATGTTGCTATTGCTTTCTGACTTATACATGTTCCTATGACTATGAGATTATGCAACTCCCGTTTGCTGGAGGAACACTTTGTGTGCTACCAAATGTCACAACATAACTGGGTGATTATAAAGGAGCTCTACAGGTGTCTCCAAAGGTACATGTTGGGTTGGCGTACTTCGAGATTAGGATTTGTCACTCCGATTGTCGGAGAGGTATCTCTAGGCCCTCTCGGTAATGCACATCACATAAGCCTTGCAAGCATTGCAACTAATGAGTTAGTTGTGAGATGATGTATTACGAAACGAGTAAAGAGACTTGATGGTAACGAGATTGAACTAGGTATTGAGATACCGACGATCGAATCTCGGGCAAGAAACATACCGATGACAAAGGGAACAAAGTATGTTGTTATGCGGTCTGACCGATAAAAGATCTTCGTAGAATATGTGGGAGCCAATATGAGCATCCAGGTTCCGCTATTGGTTATTGACCGGAGACATGTCTCGGTCATGTCTACATTGTTCTCGAACCCATAGGGTCCGCACGCTTAACGTTACGATGACAGTTTCATTATGAGTTTATATATTTTGATGTACCGAAGTTAGTTCGGAGTCCCGGATGTGATCACGGACATGACGAGGATTCTCGAAATGGTTGAGACATAAAGATTGATATATTGGAAGCCTATGTTTGGACATCGGAAGTGTTCCGGGTGAAATCGGCATTTTGCTGGAGTACCGGGAGGTTACCGGAACCCCCCGGTAACCTAATGGGCCTTAATGGGCCTAGTGGAGGAAGAGGAGAGGAGGCCTAGGGGCTGCCCCCCCCCAAGTCCGAATTGGACAAGGAGGGGGGCTGCGCCCCCCTTTCCTTTCTTCCCTCTCTTCCTTCTTCCCCAAGTCCTAATCCAACTATGGAAAGGGGGGAGTCCTACTCCCGGTAGGAGTAGGACTCCTCCTGCGCGCCTCCTCCTAGGGCCGGCCGCACCCCCCATTGGCTCCTTTATATATGAGGCCAGGGGGCACCCCTAGACACACAAGTTGATCTCTAAGATCGTTCTCTTAGCCGTGTGCAGTGCCCCCTTCCACCATAGTCCTCGATAATATTGTAGTGGTGCTTAGGCGAAGCCCTGCGACAGTAGAACATCAAGATCGTCACCACGCCGTTGTGCTGACGGAACTCTTCCCTGACACTTTGCTGGATCGGAGTCCGGGGATCGTCATCGAGCTGAACGTGTGCTAGAACTCGGAGGTGCCGTAGTTTCGGTGCTTGATCGGTCGGGCTGTGAAGACGTACGACTACATCAACCGCGTTGTCATAACGCTTCCGCTGTCTGTCTACGAGGGTACGTAGATCACACTCTCCCCTCTCGTTGCTATGCATCACCATGATCTTGCGTGTGCGTAGGAATTTTTTTGCAATTACTACGTTCCCCAATAGCTTTATCTTTGGTGATAACCTTCGCTGCTACGCAGGGAGATTATCTTCGTCGTTCTCATCAAACTCCTCAATACATCAGGGACCTGTTACTCTATGTGCACTAGCAAACACATGAGTCCCATACTGTTTATGTCAACAAACTCCAGAACATAAGGGGCCTATCATTGCACCAACACATCTCACAATAAACAAGATCCAGATATAATGTTCATGCTTAACGCATGCACTAAATAACAATAGGTTTAAAACTAATCCCAGAGGTAGACCTAGAGGGAGTGTGCCGACGACAATCGAACCAAACTTGGAGCCATTTCCAATGTGCATCATCACCTCGTCCTTTGCTAGTCTCCACTTATCCTGTAGCTCCTGATTCAAGTTACAAATGTTAGCAACTCAACCAGTATCAAATACCCAGGGCTACTATGAGCAATAGTAAGGTAAACATCAATATATAACATGTATATCAAATATACCTCAGTTGATGTTGCCAGCATTCTTATCTGCCAAGTACTTGGGGAAGTTATGCTTCCAGTGGCCATTCCCCTTGAAGTAGAAACACTCGGTGTCAGGTTTAGGTCCAACTTTGGGCTTCTTCATGGGAGCAACAACTTGCTTGCCACTCTTCTAGAAGTTCCCCTTCTTTCCCTTAGCCTTCTGGAAATTGCTAGTCTTCTTGACCATCTACACTTGATGTTCTTTCTTGATTTCCACATCCGTCGTTTTAAGCATCGCGAAAAGCTCGGGGAGTGACTTCTATATCCCTTGCATGTTATAGTTCATCACAAAGCCCTTGTTTGTCGAAGTTCCGGGACCGGGGGTGCCCAGACTTGCCTGCCTGCGGCCCAAAGTGTGGCTCCACCAACGGCCTGGTACGACCCAGCTTTAGCAGCGACCACCCAAGACCCTCACGAGGCAGATGACACGAAGATCTCCCTGGGGGTGGACTCACTAGGACGGATCCCGAGGGGCGGTGATATCTATGCAAGGGGCATCTCACGAGGTTCACGTGACGTGATCCATGATGACCAAGGCCAGGCGGGCGCCAGCGGGCGCAGTGTACCAGTTTCCTCTTTGGTGCTAAGGAGACAAGCGCAGGTGTGGGGTCCCCAGGCATTAGCCAAAGGTTTCCATATCGGTGCAACAAGACCAAGACCGCCAGGACGGCAGGACGGAGGTCATCGCGGAGCCCACAGCAACATCACCAGCAGAGCCTTTGGCAGGCGAAGACCACCTTTTGTCAGGATAGCTTGTACTAGTTGTCCCCCTTCAAACTTGTCCATTGTGGGATCCCATCCCGCCTAACATTTTGGAAGAGGACCAAGGCCACAATAAATAGGACCTAACCATCACCATAGCAGGGGAGATCATCGATATCATCCTCACACACCTTAGCTCATCGAGCCCAAGAACACCTCACATCCTGAGGCTGTTCATCCATTGTACTAGTTCATCCTCAGCCCCTCGAGGCAATCCACCACAAACTGGAGTAGGGTATTACACCGCAAGGTGGCCCAAACTAGTATAAACCCCCGTGTCTCTTGTTCTTTGGGTCCGTCGAGCTAGGCCGTGGGATCGTTGAGTAAGCGAGCTAGGAAGAGAGTGTTCTTCGTGTGCACCCCGGAGTTCGAACCTCACAAGGGTTTACCGGAACCTGTAATCCGACATTTGGCGCGCCAGATAGGGGTGCGCCGAAGCCCCTCTTCCGTCGACACCCCACGGTTCCGATGTCGGATGACCCGAGGACCCACGCCGACCATTGGGCTGCTTGGCCCGTCCAGGCGGCGCCGTCCGCCCAAGAAGACCTCAACTCAGCACTCCAGGTGGCCCACACACCACCGGACGCTGGCGGCACGGATCGGCGCCCTCCGCCCTTGTGCCGCGGCACGGTTTGGCGCCCTCCGCCCTCACACCGTGGTGCACACGCGCCACCACGCGATCTTCAGGCTACGCTGCGGCAACGGCACCGCACACCCGACGGGAGCAGGTGAACATGCGAGCCGCGCTCATCGTGGCACAGGAGCTACTGAGCTCTAGGCAAGCGTCGACATCGACAAGCTCTTCCCTGAGCCGGCCCAGCACACCCATCGCCTCCCGGAAGAGCTCATGGCGGATGCTACCGTGCGTGCACAAAAGCTCAAATGCGTGGCCAGGTCCGTCCTCCGCACCGGGAATTATCGGGGAGGCTTTCGGCGGCTGGCCTCCTCCTACCAAGGGGCTGGAGGCCGGTGCCTTCCCGACAGCCTCTCGGGCCTCAGCGGAGGCGCCACAGCGTGAGGCCTCATGGCTTGAAGATGAAGACGGGGCTGAGGCCGCCCACCTGCGGGCGATAACCAATTTTGGAGCCCTCGACACGCCTCGAGTGCCCCAGACCGGACCGTGAAGGAGGGACAACAAGAACGTAGGATCAAGACCCCTAGTTGGCACACTCTCCTCGGGAACGGGCCCCGAGCCGCGCACAGCGGCCTGGCGAGGGGAGCTGAGGGTCAGTGGCGAGACAATGACTGAAGGGGGCGCCCTCCCGGAGATCTCGCTGCATCGACCGAGGGGACCCTGAAGAGTTGTGGTCGGGAAGGGATGCAGCACTCAGGAAATCACGCAGATGAGTGATACATCTCCAATGTATCTATAATTTATGAAGTATTCATGCCAATATATTATCATTCTTGGATGTTTTGCAATCATTTTATAGCAACATTGTATCATTTTTGGGACTAACTTATGGACCCAGTGCCCAATGGCAGTTGCTGTTTTTTGCTTGTGTTTTACATCATACAAAATCAATCTCAAACGGAGTCCAAACACCGCGAAACTTTACGGAGATTTTTTATGGACCAGAAGGAACCCAATTGGCCAGAGCTGCGCCAGGGCCCCCTAGCGTGCCCAGGTGGGTTGTGCCCACCTCGGTGGCCTCCCGCACCCCCTCTTTGCACTATAAATTCCCAAATATTCTGAAACCCTTTGGGGTTAACCTAGATCAGAAGTTTCGCCGCCGCAAGGCTCCGTAGCCACTTAAAACCAATCTAGAACCGTTCTGGAATCCTGCCTGAGGGGGGAATAATCTTCGGTGGCCATCTTCATCATCCCGCCGGCCACCACGATGAGGAGGGATTAGTCCACCCTCGGGGCTAAGGGTTTGTACCAGTAGCTATTTGTTTAATCTCTCTCTCTCTCTCTCGTGATCTATATCGTGGGCTTTGTTAATATAGTCGGATCATATGATGTTTCTCCCTGTAAGTGCATCTAGTGCCACCCCTAGTTGGTTTTGGAATATTGACGACAAACCTAGTTGAGGGACTAATGTGTTTGTGAGAATTGCAAGATAACACAGGTAGAAGTCCCTCAATGATTCGGTTTTACTACCAGAGATGACCCCTAAAAATGTATGAAGACATTGAAGCCAAAGGTGGTATATGAAGACTATGACAAAAGAAGACACGTTATGAAGCCTATGGAGCTCGAAGACTTAGATCTTTCGTAGTTCTTTTTCTTTTGTGTTGAGTCATAGGAACCACCGTACTATTAAGTGGGGTCTAGGAGAACCAGTCAGAATGACTGAAGTGATGCCTAAACCTAAAACCTATGTCTTCGAGTGAAGACAATGAGAGCAAATCTTGTCCAGAGCCGGACAAGTCAGCTTTGCTTGTAGCCCAAGTAAAGTTGCCATGAGAGTTTGAAATCTGACCGTTGAGACACGTGTCAGTTCCTTAGTGACCCAGGGTCATTTCGGACAAATCAGGTCGGGTTGCCAAGTGGCTATAAATAGCCCACCCCCTACAACCATAAACGGTTGGCTGCTCAGATTTCAGTGCACGGCTTTTGTCGTTTGAGAGCAACCCACCTCGAAGCCTTTGAGAGAAAATTCCTAGCGAGGAGAAAAGCCCTAACCACCCAAAGCCAGAGAGAATTGGGCATCACTTAAGTCTTCTTGTCTGTGTGATCTGAAGACTTATTACACTTGAGGACTGTGCATCCCCAGACGGTTAGGCGTCGTGTTCAGAGCATCCAAGAGACATTGTGGATTGCCAGTGAACGAAGTCTGTGAAGGTTTGGGAGTCTACCTAGAAGACTTACCAGAGTGATTGGGCGAGGACTATGTGACCTTAGGTCAATGAGAATACAGTGAGGACTTGGTGTCCTGAGCTGCGTGTTCAGGACTGGGTGTCCGGGACTGTGTGTTCTAAGGTTTAAATACCTAGCCGCTCCAACCAGACGTACAGTTGTCACAGCAACTGGAACTGGTCCAACACATCATTGTCTTCAACGAGTCACTAGTTTCATCTTCACTTCCCCTTTTCTTACTATTACTCATTGTGAAGCCATCGCATGCTTGCTCTATCTTTTGTCTTCACAACGTGAATGTATGATCTGTTTGGCTTCATAACTTCTTCCTACCTGATCCTTATTACACTGCAGCTATTTGTCATTGTGCTTTCACTCTATTGAATACTTGACCACGGCTTTCCTGGTGTAATCTAACTTCCGCTGCATAGTAATAGGCATATCTTCACTGTCTGTCTTCATAACTCCCACGTTTTGAAGACTTTCATAAAAATCGCCTATTCACCCCCCCTCTAGTCGATATAACGCACTTTCAATTGGTATCAGAGCAAGGTGCTCCCTTGTTCTATGTGATTCGGTTTAACCACCTGGAGTTTTAGCTATGTCGACTATAGGGATAATCAAAGTCTCCGCTGCGTGCCCCGTCTTCGATGGAACTGAATATCCCTACTGGAAGAATAAGATGTGCATGCATCTTGAAGCCATTCACGTCGACCTATGGTATGTCGTCGAGAAGGGCGTTCCCAAGGCTGGAGAAGGTGTCACTGCTGCTGATGTCAAGAAGTTCACTCAACTGGACTCTACCGCCAAAAATATCATCTGTGGTCATCTGACAAAAGGACAGTATGGCCGTGTGAGTGCCTTGAAGACATCCAAGTTGGTCTGGGACTGGCTCTCCAAGGTCAATGAAGGCATCTAAACCCAGAGAGATCAAAGAATCAGTGTTCTTCGCAACCTCTTCAACCGCTTCAAGCAAAATGACAATGAGAATGTCCAACACACATTTGACCGGCTCACTGACATCACAAATGAGCTTCAAGCCCGCGGCGCCACTGAGATCACCAAACATGAAATCGTCAAGACGCTGCTGAGATCACTTGATAGTTCGTTTGACATCCTAGCCCTGATGATTCAAGAACGTCCTGATTTCAAGACACTCGATCCGTCTGACATACTTGAGAGGCTCAAAACACATGAGTTTCAGCTTTCTGAGAAAAGAGATATCTACAGTCCAAACTATGGGCGAACTCGTGCCTTGAAGGCAAAAGCTGTTTCCTCATCTGAAGAAGAATCTGACAGCAGTTCTGATGATCCTGAATACATTGGAAGGGAACTTGCAATGCTAGTGAAGAAGTTCCAAAAATTCACCAAGAAGAAAGGCTTCAGAAAATCTTCACGATCAAGCTCAAGGAATGATGAAGCTTCTGCTCATGACTACAAGAAGAAAACATGTCACAAGTGCAAGAAAACTGGACACTTCATCTCTGAGTGCCCACAGTGGGACAATGAGAATAGAAGGAAGAAGAAGAGCAAGGAATATGATTCTGACGACAAAAAGAAGAAGAAATACTCAAAGTCTTCTTCCAAGTATTCCTCAAAGTCTTCATCACACAAGAAGAGCTCATCTGGCAAGGCACGTGCGTTTGTTGGCAAGGAAATGGATTCATAGGAGGAGTCCGCTTCTGAGGAGGTAGAGGTGGAGTCTGAGGAGGAGTCTGATTCTGGCATTGCGAGTCTGGCTACAGCATACGTCGCCAAGTCCATCTTCAACACTGAAGACAATGACTTCATCACCGACACCGATGCAAATGACAAGAACGACTCCACTCCTACCTACTGCTTCATGGCACGCGGTGCCAAGGTAAACACACGCACTACTCGCTATCAAACATCCAGTGACGATGACTCTGATTGTGATTCAAAACCCAGTTACAAAACACTTGCCAAAATTGCAACTGAACATAAAAAGTCAATGGAACATATTCAAAAACTGTTAGACAGAAGCGATGATCTGTTGGGTGCTGAAATGACTCGATCTGAATCCTTAATTGAAGACATAAAAAAATCTTCACGTTAAGTATCAGGAACTTGAAGATTGTCTTGATACTTGTAACGCCCCAGATATACTTTCCATATTTGTATCCAACTCTTGCCGTTTCCGGCGTTAACTTATATTTATTTCTCGGGTTCGGGTCTTTGCCTCCGTGTGTTGTTTTCGTTTTCTTGCATCTCATATCATGTCATCTCGTGCGTTGCATTTGCATACATATTCATCTCATGCATTCGAGCATTTTCCCCGTTGTCCGTTTTGCATTCCGGCGCTTCGTTCTCCTCCGGTGGCCATTTCTAGCTTTCTTTCGTGTGTGGGGATTAAACATTTCTGGATTGGACCGAGACTTGTCATGCGGCCTTGGTTTACTACCGGTAGACCGCCTGTCAAGTTTCGTATCATTTGGACTTTGTTTGATACTCCAACGGTTAACCGAGGGACCGAAAAGGCCTCATGTGTGTTGCAGCCCAACACCCCCCAAATTTGTCCCAAAACCCACCAAACTCAGCTCCATGTCCTAGAGCGTTCGATCACGATCGCGTGGGTGAAAACCGCACCTCATTTGGACTCTCCTAGCTCCCTCTATGACCATTTAAAGGCCCCCCATTTTCAGATCTCGGATTCTCCCCGTCCTCCTCCTAAAAAAACAGATCAAACCCCCCCCCCCCACCCACCAACGGACGTGTCCGGATACGACCGGACAACGTCCGCCCGATCTGCCTCGCCCAACCAGCGTCCGCCACGTGGCCCGCCGCCGCCGCACCGACGGGCCCGCGCGGAGCCCGAGGCCGCCTCGCCGCCGCCCGCCTCCTCCTTCGCCCGAGGCCGCCGCCGCCCGCCGCCCTGCCGCCGCCTCTCCTCGCCCCCGCACCGCCGGCCCCGCCGCCTCCTCGCCGCGCCGCCGCGGGACGCCGCCGCCGCCGCGCCGCCGACCGCCGCCGCGCGGCCTCGCCCCGCCTCGCCGGCCTCCTCCCCAAGCTCCGGCTCCGGCGAGCTCCTCCGGCTGCTACAGTAACTCGGGCGGTGCCTCGGTTTCCTGCGCTGGATCTGATCTGGGTTGACCCCCTCTCCCCCGAAACCCTAACTCCCAGATTTTTTTATGCATTCTTTGACTGCTCGTATCTCCGCAACCGTAGCTCCGTTTTGGGCATATGATATATCAAAATCTTCGGGTCGACATGTACATCATTTCATTCCATTGCGTCCTTTGCAATTGAGGTCATCTTGTTGCCCAAAATGCTGTTAGGAGGCTTCGTGAGTTAAATTGCAGATCCGTTAGTTCATCATGCACTTTTGTCATTTTTGCCATGTTTAATTCGTGCATGATATGCCTGTGCCCCTTTGGGATGAATTGTTAAGCATTTTGTCTTCTTTCCAGAGGTGCCACCCATGCATTTTTAGGATGTGTGTGTTGTCTTGTGCAAGCTTGCAAAGAGAGGTACCTGAGATTGCTGATTTCATGGACTTAGTGATTTTCACTAAGTCTGGGATATTTTAGTTCATGATGCTATATGTCCAGCTTGTTTCCTAGTGATCCGTGCCTCTTTTGAGGATGATCAGTAAGGGAGTTTTGATATTTATGTTATGCTCTATCCATCCATGTCTTTGTTTGCATATGTGGAGTGCTCTAGGTTGACTCAATTGAGCTCAACTTTTGCTTCGTTGTTAATCTAGGCAGATCGTCAACTTGTTTGCGATTTTGCCGATGCTACCGTTAGTGTTCCATGCATGCTATGCCTTTGTTATTGCCATGTGTAGCTAGCATATTGTGCCTTCTTGCTGGTTATATGCTCTCCTTGCCATGACTTGCACCGTACTGAGTGCATCGAGCTCGTTTACATGCCTTCGTGAGTTAAATTTCTGCATGTCTCAGTTTTCACTAAGTCTGAAAACTGATTGTGTTCGAGCTATGTTGGTGAGCTCGGTAGAGTATTTTGTGAACCCTTTTGGCCCCAGGTCACTTTGGGTGATTTGTTAAGTTTGTTGAGTAGCTCCATGACATGTTCTTACTTGTCATGTTCAGGTTTTGTATCATGTTGTTTTGCTGCTCCGAAGAGGGCTTCGTGATCTGAAATTTCAGGCTAGTGTTAATTTCACCAAGTCTGGAATCTGTTTTGCATATTCATTTTTGCCATGCTTGTTTGAACCTCTTAATGGATGAATTTTCCTATGGCTCAGTGCTAGTGTTTTGTTAACCATCTTGTGTACATCACTGCCATGTATTTTGTTTTCATGTTTGGTGGCTGTAGCATGTTCATTTCGTTGCATTTAGGAGCCTACTTGCTGTATATCGCAGATCGGTTCGTTTCGTAAAACGCTCGCCATTTCCAAACCGTAGCTCCAATTCCTATGATCTTTATCGTTTTCAGGTGATTTCTTCCCCTCTATCCAGTGGCCCACTTGGTCATCCAAGTTGAGGCCAGGTTCATGCATTTTCTGTAACATCTTGCATTTTGCATCCCGCATCGCATATCATCTTTGCATCTTATTACTTGTCCTTGCACGTGGTTGAATGTATTCTTGTTGCTTGTTTGTGTTGTTGGGTAGAGCCGGGAGACGAGTTTGCTAACGAGGAGCCCGTTGAGTGTGCTTTTGAGGATCCAGTCAACTCTGACAGCTTTGCAGGCAAGATGATCATACCCTCGAAATCACTACTATCTTTGCTATGCTAGTTTGCTCGCTCTTTTGCTATGCCAATGCTACGATGCCTACCTTTGCTTGTCAGCCTCCCAATTGCCATGTTGAACCTCTAACCCACCATTGTCCTAGCAAACCGTTGATTGGCTATGTTACCGCTTTGCTCAGCCCCTCTTATAGCGTTGCTAGTTGCAGGTGAAGATTGGAGGCCGTTCCTTGTTGGAACATTTATTTACTTATTGGGATATCATTATATTGCTATGTTATCTTAATGCATCTATATACTTGGTAAAGGGTGGAAGGCTCGGCCTCTCGCCTAGTGTTTTGTTCCACTCTTGCCGCCCTAGTTTCCGTCATATCGGTGTTATGTTCCCGGATTGTTGCGTCCCTTACGCGGTTGGGCTATAATGGGAACCCCTTGATAGTTCGCCTTGATTAAAGCTTTTCCAGCAATGCCCAACATTGGTTTTATCATTTGCCGCCTACCCCCTTTTCCTTTGGGTTTCCGGAGCCCGAGGGTCATCTTTGTTTTAGCCCCCCACGGGCCAGTGCTCCTCTGAGTGTTGGTCCGAACTAGAGCCCTGTGCAGCGCCACCTCGGGGAAACTCAAGGGCTGGTTTTAGTTGTACGGATTGCTCATCTGAGTGTGCCCTGAGAAAGAGATATGTGCAGCTCCTATCGGGATTTGTCGGCACATTCGGGCGGTGTTGCTGGACTTGTTTTAACCTGTTGAATTATCTTGTTGTACCGAGATACCGAGTCTGATCGGTGTGTCTTGGGTGGAGGTTTATTCCTTCGTTGACCGTGAGAGCTTGTTATGGGCTAAGTTGGGACTCCCCTGCAGGGATTGATCTTTCGAAAGCCGAGCCCGCGGTTATGGGCAGATGGGAATTTGTGAATGTCTGGTTGTAGATAACTTCAACTAAACTTAATTAAAAATGAATCAACCGTGTGTGTTACCGTGATGGCCCATTCTCGGCGGAGTCCGGGAAGTGGACACGGTGTTAGAGTTATGCTTGCGCAGGATGTTCCTTTAGCTTCTCGCTCGTGCTTCGCCTTCTCTTCTCGCTCTCATTTGCGTATAAGTTAGCCACCATATATGCTAGTCGCTTGCTGCAGCTCCACTTATATTGGCGTACCTGTCCTATAAGCTTAAATAGTCTTGATCGCGTGGGTGTGAGATTGCTGAGTCCCTGTGGCTCACAGATACTACAACTCCAGATGCAGGTCTAGGTGTTTCTGCTACAGTTGACGATTATGAGCTCAAGTGGGAGTTCGACGAGGACTCTCAGCGATACTACGTGTCCTTTCCGGATGATCGGTAGTGGTGCCTAGTTGGGGTTATCGATTCAGGGCCTTGTCGCATGTTGGGGTCTTTTCTATTTTGGCACCGTAGTCGGGCCATGAGTGATTTGTATGATGGATGTTATTTTATGTACTGATGTGACGTGGCGAGTGTAAGCCAACTATGTTCTCCCCTTTATATTATGTACATGGGATGTGTGAATGATTCCTGACTTGCGACATTGCTTTCAATGCGGTTATGCCTCTAAGTCGTGCCTCGACACGTGGGAGATATAGCCGCATCGAGGGCGTACAAGTTGGTAATCAGAGCCTTCCCCGACATTAGGAGCCCCCATTGCTTGATCGTTTTTAGCAGCCGAGTTGTGTCTAGAAAAATGTTTTTAGTCCTTAGGAATTATATATCGGAGAGCTTAGGAATTCTTTTTACTTCCCAGTCTCCTGATCGCTCTGGTAAGGCATCCTGACGTAGAGTTTTGACTCTTCTCTTCTCAAATTTCACAAAAAAAAATTTAGGATCACGCGAGTATCTTGGTTTTGTTCCGATGGTTTTGTGACGAGAACATTGTTCTTGGTGCCTCCTGTCTTTATGGGTTGTGGCAGTGTCCTGGGGAGTTGAGCTCCGAGGTGTTGTCGTCACAATTTTATCGTTGCAATTCTGGTATACTTGAGATATGTGCGCGACATCGAAAATCTCCTTTATGCAGTTCGTTGGTGAGATAACCTCGACGCCACCCAGTACTGGGGCGGGAGTTCGGGAGTATCGCCATAACTTGTATAACGGATGCTTTTCGAAGGTTGAGATAGATGGTTTCCGAAGGTTTCTTGGTTATGTGTTGAAGGATGGATACAGCTGGATGTAGGATTTGCTAGCTTGGTGAGATATTATGCTTCCCCTGTATCCCCAACACCTGATTGCATAACCGGGAAAATTTCGGGAATTTCATAGGTGGGAATTCAAGTAGCCTTAGGATATCTTTCCGACAGATGTATGATATGAAATTGGGGTTCGACGTCTAGTGGTTCGCCTATTCACGGTCGATTTTACAGTGGTCTCGTTGTGTCTTAAAGAGTCCTTGGCTATGCTGACTCGGGGACGCTTCGTATGTCATGTGCACTGCCTTGTACATGATGGTGCTGTAACGGTCGAGCCCGTGTAGGTCCCACCACGAAAACTTCGGACGAAATTTCTATCATGTATTTGTTCCGGCTTATTCCGCAAGCCAAACCCTTGGTTTTATTTCGAGTTGTGGCATTCGTTTTGCGCACGTCATAATTGATTCCATCCCTCGTGTTGTACCCCTTCTACCTGATTCTTCATGGCTTCGCAAATTTAGAATATGTACCACTTCAAGAAGGCATGCGTTCGATTTGTTCGGTATGTGGAGAGTGTATTATTACTTGTGATTGCATTTTCATTGTGTGGAATTCAAATGTCTGCAATTTTCATTCGTTGGATTCAGCTTCAATATTTGTCTATCTGGTGCTAATGGTGGTCAACCTGTTCAGGATGGCTCCTCCAACGCGCACGACTCCGAATCCTGACCCGCCCTCCACCTCCGCCTCCTCCGGAAGCATGGCAAGCTGTGATGGCCGCTACTAATGCAAACACACAGTTGATCATGCAAATCCTCCAAGAGCGCAATCAAGGCAGTCAAGGGAATCAAGGCAGCAATCAGAACCATTTTGCTACACTGAACCAGTTCCTCGCAAATGGTCCAAAGACGTTCAGCAATTGTGTTGAGGCTACCGATGCTGACGATTGGCTAGTGGATCTGGGCAAGCATTTTGAGCAGCAACGTCAGGCCTGAAGATTTTCGTCAAGTTCGCTTCCTTTCCAGCTCAAAGATCAGGCTGCAGAGTGGTTCCAGCAGTACAAGGATTCCAGAGGTGGACGTTTGATCACTTGGGATGATTTCCGTCAAGATTTCCGCGCTCATCACATTCCAGAGCGGAGTGTGTTGATCAACGGATCATTGTCCGCAATCTGAAGCAAGGCCTCTTCTTGCAAAAGCTTCAGAATGCTAGCTTTGACATCGGAGGCTTGGGCATGCTGGCATGAGGAACCTCCACACCCTTGCGAAGAAGAAGCATGTCATAGGCATCGAGGGCGTCAAGTTCAAGAAAGATCACTTATGCGGTGCCCGTGAAGCAGGGAAGATGACGAGGGCAAAACATCCTTCGAAGGCAATCATGACTACTACTCAACCCTTCGAACTGCTCCACATGGATCTTTTCAGTCCCACTCACTACTCAACTTTTACTACTACTGCTTGCCTCTATGGCTTCGTCATTGTTGATGATTACTCTAGATATACTTGGGTGCACATAATCCTTTACAAGACTGAAGTGCAGGATGTCTTCAGACGCTTCGCCAATCGTGCTATGAACAATTTTGGCACCAAGATAAAGCACATCAGAAGTGACAATGGCACTGAATTCAAGAACACTGGCCTTGATACATATCTTGATACCTTGGGCATCACACATGAATTCTCAGCTCCGTACACGCCACAGCAGAATGGCGTCGTCGAACGCAAGAACAGAACACTCATTGAGATGGCCAGAACGATGCTAGATGAATACAAGACTCCAAGAAAATTCTGGACTGAAGCCATTGACACTGCATGCCATACAATCAATCATGTTTATCTTCACAAGCTTCTAAACGAGACATCATATGAGCTCCTTACTGGCAAAAAGCCAAATGTTAGTTACTTCAGAGTATTTGGCGCAAGGTGCTGGATCAAGGACCCACACCACACCTCAAAGTTTGCACCAAAAGCACATGAGGGTTTTATGCTTGGATATGGAAAGGATTCGCACTCCTACAGAGTCTTCAATCTCTTTCATTACAAAGTGGTTGAGAAAGTGGATGTGCGGTTCAATGAGACAAATGGTTCACAAAGAGAGCAACTGCCAAATGTGCTAGATGAAATTCCAGCTAGTGAATCAATCAAGCTAATGGGAACTGGAGAGATTATACCTTCTGAAGCTCATCCTGAAGAAGAACTTATCATCTCAGCACCTGATCAACATGAAGACAATGCTCAGCCTGAAGACATTCCTCCCAACAGCAACACAGATCAGCAAGAGCAAAGTCTTCGCCCTGTACATCCTCGTGTTGCCAATGAAGTGCAGATTGACAGAATAATAGACAGCATCAATGCACCTGGTCCACTCACTTGTTCAAGGGCAACTCAGCTAGCAAATTTTTGTGGGCACTTCACATTCGTCTCAATATCAGAACCCAAGAAAGTTGAAGAAGCCTTCATGGAACCTGAATGGATTCAAGCTATGCAAGAAGAGCTTCAACAGTTTAAGCTGAATAATGTATGGGAACTGGTTAAGCGTCCTGATCCATGGAAGCACAACATAATAGGCACCAAATGGATATACCGCAACAAACAAGATGAGCATGGTCAAGTTGTCAGAAACAAAGCTCGTCTCGTTGCTCAAGGATATACTCAAGTGGAAGGCATTGACTTCGATGAAACATTTGCTCCTGTGGCTAGGCTTGAAGCCATACGCATACTGCTGGCCTATGAAAATCATCATAACATACTTCTATATCAAATGGATGTGAAAAGTGCCTTTCTCAATGGCAAGATTGAAGAAGAAGTGTATGTTGCACAACCGCCTGGCTTTCAAAATCCAAAACATCCTGACATGGTATACAAGCTCAACAAGGCACTGTATGGCCTCAAACAAGCCCCTAGGGCCTGGTATGACACACTCAAATATTTCCTGAAGAGCAAAGGCTTCATACCTGGTTCCCTAGATCCCACTCTTTTCACGAAGACATATGATGGTGAACTGTTTGTGTGCCAAATATATGTGGATGACATTATCTTCGGCTGCACCAATCAGAAGTACAGTGAAGAGTTTGGATATATGATGCAAGAGCAATATCAGATGTCCATGATGGGGGAGCTGAAGTTCTTCCTTGGTCTTCAAATACGACAACAACGCAATGGCATCTTCATATCTCAAGAGAAGTATCTCAAAGATTGCCTGAAGAAGTTCGGTATGCAAGACTGCAAAGGCTTCACAACACCAATGCCAGCCAAACATCATCTAGGTCCTGACGACAATGGTAAAGAGTTCGATCAAAAGGTATACCGCTCCATGATTGGTTCTTTGCTTTATTTATGTGCATCTAGGCCAGATATTATGCTTAGTGCTTGCATGTGTGCTCGATTTCAAGCGGCACCAAAGGAGTCGCATCACTTGGTTGTGAAGCGAATTCTTCGATATTTGGCTCACACCCCAACTCTAGGATTATGGTATCCAAAGGGCTCAGAGTTTGATTTGGTTGGATTTTCGGATGCTGATTATGCTGGTGACAAAGTTGATCGCAAGTCTACATCAGGCACATGTCACTTTCTGGGACGATCACTTGTATGTTGGTCTTCAAAGAAGCAGAACTGTGTATCTCTCTCCACTGCTGAATCTGAATACATTGCTGCTGGATCTTGCTGCGCTCAGCTTCTGTGGATGAAGCAAACACTCAAGGATTATGGCATTTATCTGAAGCAAGTACCACTTTACTGCGACAACGAAAGCGCCATCAAGATTGCCAACAACCCAGTTCAGCACTCGAAGACAAAGCACATTGAAATTCGTCATCACTTTCTCAGAGATCATGTTGTGAAGGAAGACATTGATATCATACACGTCAACATTGAAGAGCAATTGGCAGATATCTTCACCAAGCCCTTGGATGAGAAGAGGTTTTGCAAGTTACGGTGTGAGCTAAATATCCTGGAATCCTCAAATGTCCTGTGATCAGGCACACATCCTAACACTTATGCATATGATGACTTAGATGTGAAATGCACAAAGTAAAGTATATCTTCAATCAATGAAGACATACATTCTAAGTGTGAATACATTAATGTGGAATTTGAATTCGGAGCGCCACGATAATTGTGCGCCGTGTCTGGGTCTAATACTTCCTATACGGTGGGTAACGCCACCACCAAACGTTCCATTTTGAAGTGTTTCACTCATGGCGTTACCTTGCAATGTCTTCATCTTTGATTTGGCTTCGAACTCAACATATTTTCATGATCATCTTCACTATGTTGACTACAGATATATATATATATGCTAGTGTTTTGTCCTCTACAGCATTCACTTATAGCTATGTATTCTTGGTTGAATCTTTTGAACTAAGTGAATGTGATCGGACCCTAATCTCTCTATGCTTTCTATCTCAAATTCTATCTCTCCAAGTCATATGCATTCTATTGAAACTGTCGAATGTCTTCACTGAGTCCTTGTCAGCAGAAGATATAGAGACAACCATAAAGTCCGTTTTCAATGCTCATTCCACCACATAAAATCCGGAGAAGCAGGAACGACCGCCCAACAATCCAGGCGTGCGTGGGACGTGGAACAAACCCCAAACTTCCGCAAACTGACCACGCGTTCCTCAGATGCGAATCGCCAGGGGCACCTGTGTAATAGCACAGTGCCGCCCCTGTGCCTATAAATTCACACTTGCCGCGGTCATTATCTCCTTCTTCCACCCTCGCACGAACCCTATCGCCACCGCTAGCTCTCGATGACGCTGGCGATGAAGCGCTTCGCTGCCGCAACCTCTCCGACGCCGTCCTCACGCCGACCGCGGACATCGTTCTCTCCGCCGTCGCCGTAGGTGTCTTCCGTCGCCAAGTTAGGGCACGGAGGACTGAACTTCTCGGCATCATCTCCCACTCCGTCTAGCAGTTCCAAGTGTGGTAAATAAAACTTCTTTTTACAGCCCCTTTTGATCTCATGGATCTGTCACTTTCTATCATAAGAAGTTTCTCTTCACACAAGTTAGATCTCTCAATCTGCATCTCATAACATGCCTAGTATATTCACTTGTGCTTCATGAAGTAGTTAGATTCCTCACTTGTACTGATCTGTGGGTTCGTACAAATCTGGAACCAACTTCTTATCTATGAGTGAATGTCTTCGCACCATGAGGTCAATGTCTTCTAAACTGATTAATCTTCAAAACCTTCTGAGAATGCATATGACCTCTTCCCCTTCCCTTGCACCTTAATGCTGTCACAGGTACATGTCCGTGGGAGAATCCTTCGGTTCTCATAGTCTGCATTCATTTGCAGAATTCCTACAGCATCACATAAATTCTCCTAAAGCCAGTTCCTGTTGGTCCAGCAAAAGAAAGCCTTTGAAAGTTTTGAAGCCTTTCAAGTTAAAGTTTATGGCTTCAGAAGCAGCAGCAAGGAAGGGGGGCAGACAGTGACGTGAAGGAACTTCCAAAGATCTGCCTGAAGACCTGGCAGAAATGTATAAAACAGATCCTGAAGAGAATTATGGGCAGCGCAAGACCCGAATCCAATGGATTTGATGCTATTGGGCTGAACAATGGTTCAAATACCGCTTCACAACCCAAGAGTATGCTGAGAAAAGTGCCATCAAAAGACCGTGGGGAGACATCTTATACAAAAACCTTGTACCCAGGTCCAGAGATGAAGCTATTGCCCAAAGCTTCTATCCATGCATGGTTCGTGGGCCACAACCTG
Source organism: Triticum urartu (assembly GCF_003073215.2). Lineage (NCBI taxonomy): Eukaryota > Viridiplantae > Streptophyta > Magnoliopsida > Poales > Poaceae > Triticum > Triticum urartu. Next base: position 262,320,372 of record NC_053025.1, on the reverse strand, counting down.
ATGATGCACATCCGTCGTCACTACTCTGGTGTCGTGACGACAATCTATTCAAGCGCAACTTCCATTTTGCCCAACAATCAGCGAAGCAGAACAAGAAGAAGTTGGGCTTAGACTTCAACCCTGGTCCCTCAGCACCAAGGGCAGATGGCACACGCTACGCAGAACCCAATATCATCGGTCTGTATGCCAATCTCGAGGGCCTCATCACCCGCATCTTAGTCCAAGGGACTGCCGTGAATGACCCTCCAGCTGACTCTGAGTCTAATGAAGCTCCTGCTGTACCGAAGCCAAAGCAGTCGAAGAAGCCAAAAGCTTCAAAGCCGGCCCCTTCTTCAAAAAATCTCAAAGGCGAATCCATTGGCAACTGCACCTCCTGAAGACAGTGTGCAGTCTGAAGACGTATCCCGCGTCTCCAAGCCCCAGAAGGCCAAGGTGCCTCAGCCACACACCGGCAAAGAGCTCACAGCTGCTGCCATTCTGCGCAGCGAAGCCATTAATCTGTCAAGTGATGAAGATCTTGGAGATGACGCTCTAGAGCAGCTCATCAAGAGCAAAGAAGAAGCTGAAATCTTCAACAATTTGCCTCTCTTTGATGTCGCCATCATCCACAACTTCATCGACGAATGGTTTTCCACACCAAACATCAGCTTCGAAGATCTGTAGCTGCATGTTGGCCTCAGCGTCGCCTTCCAAGGTGCAATTGCTTCAGAACTTGCCATTGCCCAGCGCATTGTTGAACTGAAGCAGAAAATTGATCATGAAAAGGCTCAGTTCAAGAAGAATATGGCCAAGCTCAGTGTGCAAGAAGTGAAGAGCTTCAAGACCATGTTGCATGAGCTCAAGGAAAATTTTCTGAAGAAGCGTGCAGAAGCTAAGGGATCACGTGAGCGGATGAAGTCTCTGGCTGAAAGATGTGTACAAGCCTACAATGAGGCTGAGAAGCGCAAGGCACTTGGGCGTCCAGGCATCGACCCCAAGATGGCCGCGAAGAAGAAGAAGAAGCCTGCTATGGCTGAACCAGAGGCACCTAGGCAAGAAGCAGTTCCAATTGTCTTCCCAACTGCAACGACTGGCTCGAAGCCAAAGAGCCGGTCAACAGCTTCAGAGCTCAAGAAGACAAGAACTGCTGAGGCTGAAGCCAGGAAGAGGAAAAGCTCTGAAGCCTCTCCTACTGCCCCCAGCAAGAAGAATCAAAAGATCAAGAAATCTCGGGCTGCTCCCACAGAGCCCTTGATAGTTGAACCTATCTCTATGGTTCACCCCAACGCAGAACGACAACTGACAGTTCATGAGCCTGCTTCCACAGAGGCTCCTGAAGCTGAAGACATACCAGCAGCCGACCCCATTGCTGCTGAAGACATTGGTCATCAGGACAATGTACAAGATGATGCAGCCCTTCCTCAGTATGAACAAAGCGAACTCATCAGCATTGGTCGTCCTCTGACGCCAATTGCACAAGATGCATCATAGGCGGATCGCCCTCAAGAGGAAGAAGACAATGAGGCCCAGCCCACTCCAACCCCACAGGCGTCGTCTACATTCCGCAGGCTTCGCAAAGGTCCAAGGCCTCAAGTCTATGCTGAAGACATTCCGGCTGCATCAGCCGCAGAAGAAGCACCACAAGAGCCCAATCCAATGCTCCACCAAGAAGCAGTTCTCTAGGAGAACGTGCTTGTGAATGACCCTCCAGCTAGTCAAGCGGAGGCTGAAAATATTGAGTCTGCCACAACCAACACTGAAGCCAATGTGGAGCCCTCCCCACCAAAAGCTTCAGCAGACAGCGAATCTACTGATCCAGACACTTCTGTTCCTGAGTCTGCTGCTGGTCCTCAATTTGATTACCATGTTGAGCACAGGCCTCATGTCCAGAAGCCAGTCCCAAGGCTGCCAAGGTTCCCAGGTCCTGCATCAGCACCTGGCTCCTTTGACATCAATAGCTTCAAGGCAGACAATACATTTTTCAATAGCTCCAAGAACCCCTATTCAAGGGAAAGGATTTCATCAGATAGGTTCTGGAGCTATCCTCGGCGCAGCTACTATTCATGCATCCTATACAAGCAAGGTCGCATCTTCCCGCACAAGCGCCTTGATGTTGAAGCCATTGCTGGTGTGCCCTGTTTAGAGGAAGCATTGGATTGCTTCAAGCAAGTGGGTCTGCTGCAGTTTATAACTGATGAAGAGCACTGGAATGAAGAGCTTCTGTTGCAATTCTATGCCACCCTACACATCAAAGGATACAACAGAGATCCGAAGACTTGGGCCCTGGAGTGGATGACCGGCAATGTCCATCACGAAGCCAATGCATTCGATATCATTGAGCTCACCGGCCTGCCCACTCCTGGCGAACTCCTCAAGGAAGGCTGTCCACTACACACTGAAGCTCTTGAGAGCATATTCCAGAGGCCTGAACCAAATATGAGTCAGATGCTCTCCATGATGAAGCCATTGCCCCACGATGCTCCTTATCCAACAGAGTTCTTCGTTGAAGACTTTGAGTACCTGCCCAGAACCATCTATCACATTATCCGGCGGACTCTCTGGCCTATTAAAGGGCACTCTCCAAATGCCAAGATCGAGGGTGCAATGAAGACTCTGATATTCTGTATCCTTCATGGCAAATGCTTCAACGCACAGGATTTCTTCATACGCCAACTAGCTGCATCAGGCTCAGATCTGTTTGGTTTAAAGTACTATGCTCCTTGGTAATGAGACTGATCAAGCTTCACTCTGCGATCTCATATCAGCCCTCATCCCGCAACCATCGGATCTTCTTGCCAGATGTGGATACCTCTGCTGAAGCTATATATCCTGAGCCTGCCAAGCAACCTTTGAGTCTTCAGAATGCAGAATACCCGAGCTTCACTCAGAACGATGAAGGTGTTGAAGCCATCTCCAGGGTGTATCCTTTGGCTGGCACTACACGTGCGCCACACCCTGCTTCAACTGAAGTCACTGATAGTGCAACTGCTTCAAGACCCAAGAAGCGCGCTCGTGTTCTCAATAACCGAGAGCTTCTTATGGCCCTTCATAAAAAACAAGATAGGCATCACGACTGGCTAAAGCGTCAGATGAAAAGCCTCTTGGTGGATGTTAATCGTCTTCAAAATCTTGCCACCAAGAATTCTTTCGTCACTCATGAAACCTGTCGTCGTACATGGAAAGGACTATCAATGATGTGTATTGAAGCTGAACTTGAAGAGGATGGCTTCACTGAGCGATTCAAGTTTGACACCACACCTCCTAGAAGGGATGTGATGTGAAACACACCATCACTTGAAGACTCTGAGTTTTCTTCATCTGCTGCCACAGTCACTGCCAGAATCATTGATGAAGAAGACGATGCTACATCACCGCCACCTGCTTCAGCACCTCCAAGCTCTTTTGCACCGCCAAACACCTCCAACGACCCTGCTGCTTCTGGGAACGAATAGACACTCTATGTCTTCAAACCTTTTTGGTCCTTGCTGACAAAAGGGGGAGAAGCATATGGGTTGATAGTCTTCAAGCGGGTCCATATGGGCGGGTGCTTTATGTTTTGCTATATTTTGCTTCGTGCTTACAACTCTCGTTTTTGCTTCATTTGGTTCTTTGAGTTGTAACACTAAAACTCGATGGTCGTCTGCTACTTGTTTGCCACCCTGTTTTGCGAAGATAAATTCCGCATGTGCGACGATAAATTCCGCACTTATCTCATTCTGCAGACGTCCATTTTCCATTATGCATGTCATTGTCTTCATATACTTTCACATGCATAGTGGATTGTCATCATAAGCTGAAGTGGCTCTCCTCAAGTACAACCTGCCATGTGCATTTGCATTCCAAAAGCAAATTAACTTATATGCACATCTTCAGGGGGAGCCCTTGCAACTTATGAAGACAATTCCTTATCCTTTACAATTTCACAGACTATATTCCTCGTTGAAAACTTCAACTAGTTTGTCATCAATCACCAAAAAGGGGGAGATTGTAAGTGCATCTAGTGCCACCCCTAGTTGGTTTTGGAGTATTGACGACAAACCTAGTTGAGGGACTAATGTGTTTGTGAGAATTGCAGGATAACACAGGTAGAAGTCCCTCAATGATTCGGTTTTACTACCAGAGATGACCCCTAAAAATGTATGAAGACATTGAAGCCAAAGGTGGTATATGAAGATATTCATATTGAAGACTATGACAAAACAAGACACGTTATGAAGCCTATGGAGCTCGAAGACTTAGATCTTTCGTAGTTCTTTTTCTTTTGTGTTGAGTCATAGGAACCACCGTACTGTTAAGTGGGGTCCAGGAGAACCAGTCAGAATGACTGAAGTGATGCCTAAACCTAAAACCTATGTCTTCGAGTGAAGACAATGAGAGCGAATCTTGTCTAGAGCCGGACAAGTCAGCTTTGCTTGTAGCCCAAGTAAAGTTGCCATGAGAGTTTGCAATCTGACTGTTGTGACACGTGTCAGTTCCTTAGTGACCCAGGGTCATTTTGGACAAATCAGGTCGGGTTGCCAAGTGGCTATAAATAGCCCACCCCCTACAACCATAAACGGTTGGCTGCTCAGATTTCAGTGCACGGCTTTTGTCGTTTGAGAGCAACCCACCTCGAAGCCTTTGAGAGAAAATTCCTAGCGAGGAGAAAAGCCCTAACCACCCAAAGCCAGAGAGAATTGGGCATCACTTAAGTCTTCTTGTCTGTGTGATCTGAAGACTTATTACACTTGAGGACTGTGCATCCCCAGACGGTTAGGCGTCGTGTTCAGAGCATCCAAGAGACATTGTGGATTGCCAGTGAACGAAGTCTGTGAAGGTTTGGGAGTCTACCTAGAAGACTTACCAGAGTGATTGGGCGAGGACTATGTGACCTTAGCTCAAGGAGAATACGGTGAGGACTTGGTGTCCTGAGCTGCGTGTTCAGGACTGGGTGTCCGGGACTGTGTGTCCTAAGGTTTAAATACCTAGCCGCTCCAACCAGACGTACAGTTGTCACAGCAACTGGAACTCGTCCAACACATCATTGTCTTCAATGAGTCACTGGTTTCATCTTCACTTCCCCTTTTCTTACTGTTACTCATTGTGAAGCGATTGCATGCTTGCTCTACCTTTTTTCTTCACAACGTGAATGTATGATCTGTTTGGCTTCATAACTTCTTCCTACCTGATCCTTATTACACTGCAGCTATTTGTCATTGTGCTTTCACTCTATTGAATACTTGACCATGGCTTGCCTAGTGTAATCTAACTTCCGCTGCATAGTAATAGGCATATCCTCACTGTCTGTCTTCATAACTCCCACGTTTTGAAGACTTTCATAAAAATCGCCTATTCACCCCCCCCCCCTCTAGTCGATATAACGCACTTTCACTCCCCTCTATACTCTAGTTGTGATGAATTGAATCTTTACCCTTTGAAGTTTTGTCATGTTGGATTGAATGTTCAGATTTGAGAACACATGGTGTATGTCTTGCGGTATAAATACTTGAGCTGACATTGGGGTATCTTATTGATTCACTTGATATACGTTATGGCACTCAACTTGCGGATTCCCGCACTGATATTGGGGTAATCTTTGCATAGGGGTTGATGCACGTTTTTATTATCCTTTTCCCGATAGAAAATTTGGGGTCTCTTTGTAGTTCTTTGTGTGGATTGAGTATTATGAATATGAATATGCTTTTTTGTTATTCTAGTACGAACTCTAGGATAGATCGAACGAAAAAATAGCTTTGCGTTATTTTAGTACGAACTCTTGAATAGATCGAGCAGAAAGAATAGCTTTGAGGTGCTTTCGCACCCTACAAACAATTGCTATCTTTTGTTCTCTAGTAATAGGAACTCGGGAGTGATTCTTCGTTGCACTTTCAGGGATAATCATATGATCCAACTATGTTAACACTGTTGAGAGGTTGCACTAGTGAAAGTACGGACCCTAGGCCTTGTTTTTAAGCATTGCAATACCGTTTTTGTGCCCGTTTACTATTTGCTACCTTGCTGTTTTTATTTATTCAGATTGTAAAAATATATTTCTAACATCAATATTACACTTTTATCACCATCTCTTTGCCGAACTAGTGCACCTATACAATTTGCCATTGTATTCGGTGTGTTGGGGACACAAGAGATTTCTTGTATTTAGTTGGAGGGTCGTTTGAGAGAGACCATCTTCACCCTACACCTCTCATGGATTGATAAACCTTAGGTCATTCACTTGAGGGAAAATTGCTATTGTCCTACAAAACTCTGCGCATGGAGGCCCAACACATGTCTACAAGAATAAAGTTGCATAGTAGACATCAAGCTCTTTTCTGGTGCCGTTGCCGGGGAGGTGAGTGCATGAAGGTATATCTTCAGATCTTTCAATTGAATCTTTTAGTTTCTTGTTTATCACTAGTTTGGTTTATAAAAAGAAAACTACAAAAAATGGAATTTAGGTTGCACCCTATTATCGATCATCTTTATAATATTTTACTTGAAAATGATGGTTCAAAAAATTGTGCTTAATTGTTAGAAGAAGAGGTCAATAAAATGTTTGGCACAAAATATTTGAATGATGAGCATGATTGTAATGTTGTTAGTATAAATTCTTTGAATATCCAAAATGCTAATGATGATTGCACAAGTCATGACAAAAATGTTTCTTATAAGCATGTCACTTTTTGTGGAGTGAATTGGGAGTGCCTTTGCACACCAAAAAGGGAAGATAGTTTTTGTAAGAAGCATAAATATTTAGAAACAAAAAGGTTACAAGAGAGGCTAGATGATTGTGCTGAAAGATGTAATTTTTCGCCATCCTTGTGCACTTTTCAATGAACATGGCCATTTAAATCTCCAATGCAATTTCTTTCATGACCAAATCGTGTCCAAAAATTGTGATAATTTGATTTCCCTTGAGCATCATAAAGATCTTAGTCTTCTTTTGGGGTATGAAGAAATGAAATGTATAACTAAGGGTCTTCGAAATCCCGAGGGATTTCTTGGTTTTGATCTAGAAGAAATTTATATGTTTTGTATGGTAAATTGCATTGAGAATACTTATATTGCCAACTATCTAAAGTCAAGAAAACCTATAGAATATGAAGAGAGTACTAATGAAAGGGAAAATATTTCCCAATACCCTCCTAGTGTTTATTATGATGAATCAGGTAACAAGGAGGAGCTTCCTATCCAATCAATCTCTTCAACGAGAAGCTTGAAAGAATTAATAAAACCTAGACATGGTCTGGTGAAGAAGAAGAAAAGAAGAAAGAATAGTGGTAAAAAGGTATCACTCCCAAATAATGTTGGTCCCATCACCATCTTGCCTCATGAAAGTGAATGAAATATGTTGATGAAGGATGATGATATTAATGATGATTTTGCTATGCCCATTGCTTGTTGTGATGACTATGATTGGGGAGACACCGATATCAATTGTGATCTTGAAAATATTTTAGCACTTGCTTGGAAGAATATGATAATAAGTTTGCTATACTATTGGTGCCATTCATGCTATTGATAAAAATGATTGTGATGATATGCAAAACCACAAGCTTGGGGATGCTTTCTTTGATGAGTATGATATGTTTGAAGATTTATTTTCTGGAAATAATGCTTGTCCTAAGCTTGGGAATGCTTTTCTTAATGAATATGATCCTTTGATTATTTCTACTTTCGATAAGAAAATTTATTGTGATGATAGCATGCCTCCTAATTATAATGATTACATTGATTAAAGTGGGTTTGGAAGAGTGTCAACTCTAGGTAGTAGTGATCCCACTATTTTGGAGGGTGTTGAATCTTAGTACAATATTGATGGAAGTGGATTTGGAGAGGTCATGACTTTATTTAATGATGAATCCACCATTTTGGATGTGTATTCAATTGACTATGATAACAAAGCTGCTATCTATGATGATTATGATGATGACATATATGCTATAAAGAATAATGATAATCATGGAACTTGTCATCATGATTTTAATTTTCAATCACATGATAGTTATTTTGTTGAGTTTTCTCCCACTACTATTGATGAGAATAAATTTGCTTATGTTGAGAGTAACAAAATTTCTATGCTTATGCATCATGAAAATAATGATTTATGTGACAGTTATATTTTTGAATTCATTCATGATGCTACTGAAAATTATTATAAGAGAGGAACATATGCCTGTAGGTTTCTTAATAATATCATGTTTCCTCTCTATGTGTTGAAAATCTTGAAGTTTTGCTTGTTATGCCTTCCTATGCTAGTTGATTCTTGCTCCCATAATTTTTTTGCTCAAAAAATCCCTATGCTTCATTGAAATCATTTATGTGAGCATCATTGAAATCATCATGCCTAGCTTAAAAGGCATTAAAGAAAAGCGCTTGTTGGGAGACCACCCAACATTTATCCCTATTGTTTTTGTGTGTTTGCATGATTAAGCTACTGTAGTAATAATGTTTTTTTGCTTTTGTTTCAATAAAGTTCCAAGTAAAGCCTTTAGGATCCTATTGGGTGATGGTTGCTTTGTTCTTGCTGAAAAACATAAACTTTTGCGCTCACGAAAATAATTCTAGTTTTTAATAGAAGAGCGCTATTGAGTTGATTCTTTTTGCATAAGATTAATATATAAATTTCTCACGTCCTCCTAAATTTTCATAAATTTTGCAGTTTAATAAGTATTGATACTCTTGCATTATTTACAGACTGTACTGTTTTGGCAGATTGCTGTTATGTTTGCATTGTGCATATGTTTGCTTCTTTAATGATTGTATTTGAGGATAGGAGTATTAAATATGCAGAGGAATTTAGTATGCAATGTTGAATAATAATTTTAGTGATTTTCTACAGTAGAGAATGATAAGGTTTTTGCATTGGTTTATACTAATTTACCTCACGAGTTCTTGTTGAGTTTTGTGTGGATGAAGCTTTTGAGATTTAGGAAAACCGTGATATGAGAAGAATTAAGGAGACATAAAAGCTCAAGTTTGGGGATGCACAAGGCACCCCAAGATAATATTTCAATAGGTCTCAAGCATCTAAGCTTGGGATGCCCCGGTAGGCATCCCACCTTTCTTCGCCAACAATTATCGGTTAATATCGGTAGAGCCTAAGTCTTTGCTTCTTCACATGAGTTGTGCTATTCTTAGTATGTCATTTTATTTTGTTCTGGATGCTGTTTTAATAAAGTACTTAGATCTGAAAGTTTTTAAATAAAATAGAGTCCTCAAATAGTTGCCAGGGAGGCTAAGTAAGTACCATTCACATCCCGTCAACGAAGCTCTTTTCTATGTCATTTACTCTTGTGCTTCACTTATATCCTATGAGTAAATTGTTGAATAAATTGAATGTCATAAAGTTGAAATCATATCATGCCTAGTGGTAGCTTCACATTGGGTTTAGAAAGTGAAATCTTTTGAGGTTTGACAATCACAATATTGGTCATACAAGCAATTCATGAATAATTAGTATAAGGAAGAGAACTTTCACATATAAATACACTATCATGGAAATATTTTGTGATTGTGAGCCCCCATCAAAATATTATATGCCAAAATTGTTGACGTTGGACAACGAAGACAACATAATGGTTTATGTCTGTTCATATTCACATAGAAGTCATATTGTCATAGATCCTTCAACTTGTGGTGCTTTCCCCCCATCTTTGCTAGCCAAAAATTCCGCACCAAGTAGGGATACTACTTGTGCATCCAAAAACCCTTAAACCCAAATCTCATTTTGAAGAGTCCACCATACCTACCTATATGCGGTATTCTTTTGCCGTTCAAAGCAAATTTGTATGTGCCATCTCTAATTTTCAAAATAAATTTCTCTTTTCTGTGCTTGTACCGCTCGCGAGGCGGTGAGGGGTGGCCAATATTTGCCATGCTAGATGTGTTATTCTCACGATGAGTGTTTATTCACTTGTCATTGCACGAGAGTAAGGAAAAGGTATTAGGGATGCCGAGTCTTGAAATGAAAAATGAATTTACTTTATGTTATCAAATAATAAATTCCTTGGAAAGTGTTGGTATGGAGGGCACCCGTGGATACGGTTAGCCATGGAAAGTGAAAGTATGGTGGAAAAAGGAATAAACTTTATTTTCTGTTTGGGAACCGCCTATGATATATCTAGCATGGAAAGTGTTGGGAGCTCTAAGTCGTTTTCATTGGCGGGAAAAGTATGCCTCTCAAAATGTTTTTATCTCTCAATTTTTGCTTTGAGCTCTGGCACCTATACAAATCCCTACTCCTCTTTGTGAAGGGCCTATCTTTTACTTTTCACTATTTACAATTATGCAAAGAGTCAAAGTATTCCTCTCTATTCATTTTTATTTTCTCTTTTGGTAAGCATCATGTGGTGAGGAAAGATCTAGGCACATATGTCTAGTTGAATATGGGTAGCATGAGTTATTATTGTTGACTTCACCCTTGAGGTGGATACATTGGGAGGCAAAACAATAAGCCCCTATCTTTCTATGTGTCCAGTTGAAACATTTTTCTCATGTGTACAAGGTGAGTGTTAGCAATCACAGAAGACTATATGATGGTTGCGTATGTGGAGCTCTTACTTAAACTCTGTTGAATAAGTTGAATACCAATTGCTTGGTGACTAAGAACATAGGTTGTTGGGTTTCAAGAGAATTCATTGTTTGAACCTTAACATGTGAACCGGTTGCCACTATAACATGAGAAGTTTCATAAGAAAGAATTGTTGTTATGATGCTAGCAAAAGTGATTGAAATTATCATTGATCAAACTTGTGCACTTTCCTAGCATTCATACTTCATAAAGTATTTCTTTTATCATTTACCTACTCGAGGAGGAGTAGGAATTAAGCTTGGGGATGCTGATACGTCTCCAACGTATCTATAATTTATGATGTATTCATGCCAATATATTATCATTCTTCGATGTTTTACAATCATTTTATAGCAACTTTATATCATTTTTTGGGACTAACCTATTGACCCAGTGCCCAGTGCTAGTTGCTGTTTTTTGCTTGTTTTTTACATTGCAGAAAATCAATATCAAATGGAGTCCAAACACCACGAAACTTTACGGAGATTTTTTATGGACCACAAGGAACCCAATGGGCCAGAGCTGCACCTGGGGGTTCCCCGAGGGGGGCACAACCCACCAGGTTGCGCCAGGTCCCCCTGGCGTGCCCAGGTGGGTTGTGCCCACCTCGGTGGCCTCCCGCACCCCCTCTTTGCACTATAAATTCCCAAATATTCCAAAACCCGTCGGGGTTAACCTAGATCAGAAGTTCCGCCGCCTCACGGCTCCGTAGCCACTGAAAACCAATCTAGACCCGTTCCAGCACCCTGCCGGAGGGGGGAATCATCTATGGTGGCCATCTTCATCATCTCGGCGGCCACCACAATGAGGAGGGAGTAGTCCACCCTCGGGGCTGAGGGTTTGTACCAGTAGCTATGTGTTTAATCTCTCTCTCTCTCTCGTGATCTATATCATGGGCTTTGTTAATATAGTCGGATCATATGATGTTTCTCCCCCTATATTCTTGTTGTGATGAATTGAATCTTTACCCTTTGAAGTTTTGTCATGTCAGATTGAATGTTTTGATTTGAGAACACATGATGTATGTCTTGCGGTATGAATACCTGAGGTGACATTGGGGTATCTTATTGATTCACTTGATATACGTTATGGCAGTCAACTTGTGGATTCTTGTGCTGATATTGGGGTAATCTTTGCGTAGGGGCTGATGCACATTTTTATTATCCTTTCTCCGATAGAAACTTTCGGGTTTCTTTGTAGTTCTTTGTGTGGATTGAGTATTATGAATATGAATATGCTTTGGTGTTATTCTAGTACAAACTCTAGGATAGCTTGAACGGAAAAAATATCTTTGCGTTATTTTAGTACGAATTCTTGAATAGATCGAGCGGAGAAATAGCATTAATGTGGTTTCGTACCGTACAAACAATTCCTATCTTTTGTTCTCCTCTGATAGAAACTCAGGAGTGATTCTTCGTTGCACTTTGAGGGATAATCATATGATCCAGCTATGTTAGCACTATTGAGAGGTTGCACTAGTGAAAGTACGGACCCTAGGCCTTGTTTTTAAGCATTGCAATACCGTTTTGTGCCCGTTTACTATTTGCTACCTTACTGTTTTTATTTATTAAGATTATAAAAATATATTTCTACCATCAATATTACACTTTTGTCACCATCTCTTAGCCGAGCTAGTGCACCTATACAATTTTCCATTCTGGGTACAGGGGTCCCCAGACATGCCTGCCTGCGGCCTGCGGCGTGGCTCAAGTGGGGGCCCAGCATGGCCCATCTTCATCAATGCAAGCTCAAGACCCTCGCGAGGGACCAAGCCTCGCCGGGCGGACGATAGGAAGCTTCCTCATAAGCAGCCTCATCAAGCAGGCTCGCGAGGTGGCGGAGAGATCAATGCAAGGGTACCTCGCGAGGATCCCATGACGCAAGCCATGACGATCAAGGCCAGGTGGGCGCCGGCCTGCACAGGGTCCTTGTTTCCCCTTTGGTGCAAAGGGGGCAAGCGCAGGCCAAGGCATTAGGAAAAGGTTGCCATTCCGGTGCAACGAGACCAAGACCAGCCGGACGGCAGGATGGAGGTCACCATGGAGCCCAAGACAGCGTCATCACCAGTGCTTTTGGCAGCCGAAGACCACCTTTGGTCAGGATAACTTGTACTAGATGTTCCCCTTCAAAATGGCCAATTTTTGGCGCCCTTCCCGCTCAATTATTCGGGGAGAGGCCTAGGGCCTCTATAAATAGGGCTAGCCACCACAGAGTAGAGACATCTAGACACCCCAAGAACATCGAGAGATCTGGTAGAACCCTAGCAGAGAGAGAGAGAGGTGATGAACTCACCCTAGCAGTTCATCGCACCAGCTCAATAACACCTCTCGCGAGGCTGTTCTTCCCTTGTACTGTTCATCCTCAGCCTCAGAGGCAATCCACCACACCACATACTAGAGTAGGGTATTACACCACAACGGTGGCCTGAACCAGTATAAACATCGTGTCCCTTGTGTTGTTCAACATTTTCATCTTAGTTCGCACGAGAGGATCGGACGCAGATCGGTAGGGGAGAGATCTCCGTGCGCACCCTAGTGTTCGAACCTCAAGGGTCTGCCGGAACCCGAAACCCGACATTTGGCGCGCCAGGTAGGGGTGCACCGGAGTCCTCCCTCCTAATGACCCGCTCTCGCTCGACATCGCATCCCGCACTCATTGCAGACAACGCGCCGCCCGCTCCAGCAACAGATGCCGACACTGGGGCTAGGGGGATCCGGGCCTTGGCCCCCGCCTTGCGACAGGTGCAGTGGCCGCGCAAGTTCAGGCCTGAGATGCCGCCGCGCTACGACGGCGCGATGGACCCGATGATTTTCCTGCTAGCGTACGAGGAGGCCATCCTCGGAACAGGGGGCGACGATCGGGTGATGGCCAACTGGTTACCCATGGCCCTCACCGGCATCCCACGTGCGTGGCTCCTCCACCTGCCGATGGCCTCTGTCACCTCCTGGGAGGAGCTGCGCGACCTCTTCCTCGCCCGTTTCGCCGCACCAGCGCCGCCCGTCGTGGCAACTCTCCTGGGTGGCTCCTAGACACCACCCTCGAGCCATCACGTCAAGCCGTTCACCCACTGGATCAGCACCGCCTCCAAGCGCCGAGAAGCCCCCCCCCCGGGCTGGGTGGCGCCCGAGGCCGATCTAACCTTCGACTCGAAGGACCACCCCTTCAACCCCATTGGTTTGGGCGCGCTCCCGATGTTGTGCACCCCCACCATCTGCCAAGTGGCCATCACCAGGACCCTCATCGACGGTGGTGCCAGCCTCAACATGCTCTCGATGGGGGCCTTCAGCCTCCTCCACGTGCCGCTGGAGCGGCTCCGACCCAGCAGGCCTTTCTCGGGCGTCAGAGCCGGTTCCACCGCCTCCTTGGGGCAGATCCGCCTCCTAGTGACCTTCGGCACCTGTGACAACTTCCGCACGGAGCTGATCGACTTCGACATCACCCCCATCGGCCTCCCCTACAACGCCATCCTCAGCTATCCGGCCCTGGCTCAGTTCATGGTAGCAACTCACCCGACGTATAACCTCATGAAGATGACTGGGAGCAGCGGCGTCCTCACCGTGTCAGGAGACACAAGGGATGCGCTGCAGGTGCTCCAGCTTGTTTTCAGGGTGGCCGCGGTGGCACAGCCCACTGGCACCGACGCCCTCAAACCCAAGGGGGCTGCCCCGGCTAAAAAGAAGCAGTTGTTCACCCAAGACAAGGCAGAAACGAAGCAGGTACCAGTCGATGAGGACGGGTCTGCTAGCGCCACCTTCACCATAGGGGCCAACCTCGAGCCCGAGCAAGAGAAAGCCCTGATTGGTTTCCTGCGTGCGAATAAGAAGGTGTTTGCATGGGAACCTGATCAGTTAGCAGGGGTCCCAAGGGAAGTGATTGAGCATCACCTCAACGTGTGCCCCAATGTGTGCCCCGTGAAGCAGAAGGCAAGGCGGCAGTCTACTGAGAAACAAGCTTTCATCATTCAAGAGACCCGGAAGCTAGAGGCGGCAGGAGTTATCCGCGAGGTCCGCTACCCTGATTGGCTGGCTAATCCGGTCGAGGAAAGGAGCGCATGTGCGTCGACTTCACCAACCTCAACAAGGCCTGCCCACAGGATCCATTTCCGCTCCCCCGCATTGACCAGATAGTCGACTCTACCGCAGAGTGTGACCTATTGTGCTTCCTAGATGCCTTCTCAGGCTATCACCAGATCAAGATGGCGGTAGAAGACATGGAGAAGACGGCCTTCTGACCCCGTGTGGAGTGTACTGCTATACGTGCATGCCGTTTGGGTTGCGCAACATAGGCGCGACCTTTCAGCGGCTGATGCACATCGCCTTAGGCCGGCAGCTCGGGAGGAACGCAGAAGCTTACGTCGATGACATTGTGGTGAAGTCTCGTGAGGCAAGGACCCTGATACAGGACCTGGAAGAAACCTTCGCGAGCCTCAACGAGGTGGACCTACGGCTCAACTCGGAGAAGTGCGTGTTTGGAGTCCCCTGAGGCAAGCTCCTGGGTTTCCTCGTATCCCACAGGGGCATCAAGGCCAACCCGAAGAAGGTCAAGGTAGTCGAAGACATGAGCCTGCCAAGGACCCTCAGAGAAATGCAGAAGCTCACCGGGCGTGTAACTGCGCTGGGGCGTTTCATCTCCAAGCTGGGGGAACGAGCGCTGCCCTTCTTCAAGATGATGAAGAAAAAGGGCCCCTTCGAGTGGACTGAAGAGGCCGACAAGGCATTCCAAGACCTCAAGAGGTACCTTACCAGTCCACCAGTGACGGTAGCTCCATGTCCTCGGGAGCCCCTGGTGCTCTACCTTGCGGCCACACCCTACTCCGCTAGCGCAGCCCTGGTAGCGGTCAGGGAGGACCGCTGTGCCAAGGCCGCATCAACCGTCTGAACTGAAGTGAAACAGAGCCAGGAGGGCCTCACAAAGGCCGCAACCGCAGCTGGAAAGGAACAGCCGCGGCAGGAGAACGCACCCGGAGCAGGAAAGGCCCCCTCAGGCGACCAAGCACTGGGAGCTCCGTCATCTCAAGAGACGCCTCGACCTCCAGAGGACACAAGCAGTGCAGCACCCTCAACCTCGTCGAGCACCTCGTGTATTTTGTCAGCACAGTGCTACGGGATGCGAGGGCACGGTAACCCATGCCTCAAAAGCTACTCCTCGCGCTATTGGTGGCCTCACGCAAGCTGCGGCAGTACTTCCAAGGCCACCCCATCAAGGTCGTCTCGGCATACCCCTTGGAGGGTACTCAGGAGCCCCAACTCGGCTGGAAGGGTTGCTGAATGGAACATCGAGTTGCAGGCATTTCAGCTAGAATTCAGTACGACCAGAGTCATCAAGGGAGCCGCGTTAGCAGATTTCGTGGCAGAATGGGCAGAAGCGCCAGGTCTCGAGGCAGGCAAAGACCGGTCATTTTCCCCGGGAAGTGAAGCACCGGATGGCTGGGTCATGTACTTTGATGGGGCGTTCTCCCGACACGGTGCGGGAGCTGGCGCAGTGCTCGTATCCCCTACCCAGGACAAACTCTACTACGCCGTGCAACTTTGCTTCTAGCATGGAGAAAAGGTCGCCAACAACATAGCGAAGTATGAAGGCCTAATAGCAGGCTTGAAGGCCGCAGCTGCCTTAGGGGTGAAGCGCCTCATCATCAAGGGTGATTCGCAGCTCATCGTCAACTTCTCCAACAAGATATACGAGCCAAAGGACGAGCACATGGAGGCCTACCTCGCTGAGGTCCGCAAGATGGAGAAATAGTTATGGGGACTGGAGTTGCAGCATGTGCCTCGCGGCACCAATCAGGAGGCTGATGACATTGCCAAGAGGGCATCTAGGCGGCTGCCTCAGGAGCCCGGCGTCTTTGAGGAGCGGCTCTTCAAACCCTTGGCGGTGCTGTCGCTGTCTAGCATGGCACAACCAAGGGAGGAGCTCCCTCAGCCGCCTACCTCAGGAGCCCCAATCTGCGGCCTAGCCTCGGGGGCACGCCTGCTCCTGGCGTTAGAGCCTCAGGAAGGGTGTTGGATCCCGGAGCTCAAGAACTACCTGACGCGAGGGACTCTACCGGAGAATGAGGAGGAGGCGGAGCGTGTGGCGCGGCAGGCCACAGCTTATTGCATCTGGGATGGAGAGCTCTACAGGAAGCGACCGAATGACATGTCCTTACGTTGCATCTCCCGAGAGCAAGGGAAGGAGCTACTGGCGGACATACACGGCGGAGACTGCAGGCACCACTCGTCATCACGGACCCTCGTCGGCAAGGCATTCCATAGTGGATTCTATTGGACCACCGCACTCAACGACGCCGTTGATCTTGTGAAGGCTTGCGAGGCCTGTTAGTTTCACACTAAGCCAATCCATCAGCCTGCGGGGGGTCTACAGACTATACCCCTCTCATGGCCGTTCGCAGTCTGGGGGCTCGACATTCTGGGCCCGTTTCCTTGGGCGTCAGGGGGCTATCGCTACCTCTACGTCGTCGGGGACAAATTCACCAAGTGGGCTGAGGTGGAAGCCGTCCGCACAATCCCGGCCGGCTCAGTGGTCAAATTCATCAAGGGCCTGATGAGCCGATTTGGGGTGCCCAACCGCATCATCACCGACAACGGTTTGCAATTCACCAGTAATCTCTTCAAAACATAATGTGCCAACCTTGGAACGCAGATATGCTATGCTTCGGTAGCACACCCCCGGAGCAACGGCCAGGCCGAGCGGGCCAACGCGGAGGTCCTGAGGGGCCTCAAAGCCAGGACCTTCAAGAAGAAGCTGGAAGCCTGTGGCAGGGGCTGGTACAACATGCTCAAGTCCGTGCTATGGTCAATCCGCACAACAGCGACCAAGCCGACTGGCGAGACCCCGTTCT
The DNA here is from genome assembly GCF_003073215.2 of Triticum urartu. Classification (NCBI taxonomy): domain Eukaryota; kingdom Viridiplantae; phylum Streptophyta; class Magnoliopsida; order Poales; family Poaceae; genus Triticum; species Triticum urartu. The sequence continues at coordinate 262,303,003 of NC_053025.1, read as the reverse complement.
TCCTCGTCTATGGAGCAGAGGCCGTTCTCCCTCATGAGGTCAGGTGTCGCTCCGCGCGGGTCTTGGCATTCGACGAGGCTCAGCAGGACGCCATGCGGGGGACGGATCTCGTGCTGGGGGAGGAACGCTGTCGGGAAGCCGCACTGCGAGCGGCATGGTACCAACAGGCGCTATGACGATTCCACTGCCGCAACATCCGCCCCAGGACCCTTGAGGTAGGGGATCTCATGCTCAGACGGGTTCTCTCCAGGGAGGGGCTGCACAAGCTCTCTCCCATGTGGGAGAGCCCGTTCAAGGTTGTTCATGTTTCCAGTCCTGGCTCCGTGCGCTTGGAGACTCCGGAGGGAGTACCCATCCAGAATGCATGGAACATTCAACATCTCCGGAGGTTCTACCCCTGAGCAAGGCCTAGCGCCAAGGAAAGGCTCGGTGCCTGTGAAGAAGGCAAATGCCTGTGAAGCCGTGTTTTGGAAAAGGCCCGGTGCCTGTGAAGAAGGCAAATGCCTGTGAAACCGCGTTTTGGAAAAGGCCTGATGCCTATGAAGAAGGCGAATGCCTGTGAAGCCGTGTTTTGGAAAAGGCCCGGTGCCTGTGAAGAAGGCGAATGCCTGTGAAGCTGCGTTTCGGAAAAGGCCCGGTGCCTGTGAAGAAGGCAAATGCCTGTGAAGCTGTCGTGTTTTGAGAAAGGCCCGGTGCCTATGAAGCTCGCCGCCCGTGACACTCTCACGTAATAATGAGTGGGGTTGTACACGCCCCGGAGTCTCCGGAGTGCCGCCCTTGGGCCTCGGGGGCTCCCGCCCATGCCAGTGGCAGCACTTAGCTCCGTGCTGGTGAGAAGACGTCGAAGACTAGAATAGGTGCCGGACGCGGCTTTTTCATTTGCTTTCTACAGTTGGCGTGTTTATTCCCGTTTGAAGTCTTATTGGAGTTGTTGGCGTTCCTAGCTTGTGACTCTTGGTCTTTCTCGCTCGCTCGCCTTGTTTTCTCTTGCACAAGTCTCGCGAGGGATGTTCGCGGGCGCCCTCGTGAGCGTCTTCCGCCCCGATCGTCTGGAGCTTTCCTGTCTGAGTCCTCTGCGGGAGCACCCCTCCCAGTCTCTGCCTCACGGGCATCGCGACACAAACGCAGGACCTAGGCTGATCGCCCCCGCTGTCGGGACCAAAGGTTACCCCTCTAACTAATCCTTGCAGGGCATGAAGCGCACGGCGAGGCCTCAGCCTCCGGAGGCGAGTGCCGCGTCAAGCTCCACCAAGCTCAAATGACTCCCGCACATGGACACGCAACAAAGAAACATAGCGCAGAGATGGCAAAAGCAACGTGACACTTGACATCAACAGTTCTAACACGCCCCCACGGGGCCCTGTACTACCTTCTTACGCAGGAAAGGAAGGAAACAAAATGGACACGACCTGTCCAACACCAACCTACAGCAAAAGCTCGAGCCGCTCCTGGGGGTCAGGCGGACGCCTCCTCACGCTTCACCAGGGCGCGGCGGCGGGTGGACCCGCTGCCTTCACCCAGGCGGGTGCGACGGCGCGGGGGCCGGTCGCAGCCGCCGCTGGAGGAGCTGCTGCCTGAGGGAGAGTCGCCGAAACTTGGCGAACCCCGAGCGTCGCTGCCTGTACGCCAGTCGCCATCTTCATCCTAGTCGGTGTCGGGGCTGGGCAGGCGGCCGCGGTCGTCATCTTCAGGGCAGCACCCGTCACGGCGACCATCTTCCCCAAACACCCTCATGTAGAGGGTGGCGTCACCACCGAACTTGAAGTACATGGTACCCAACCGGCCCAGGCCACGCGCGCGGGGCAAACATTTGCCAGCCGCGCGTCAGGGCCCCGTTCCCAGAGACGGAGACCTCCAGTGAAGCCCAGGAGGCCCTGCTGCAGCAGCCGTCTGCCTGGAGCCCGAAGCCGCACCGAGCGCTGGCCGGCAGTTCATCTATGAAGAAACATGGGAGCTGGAGCCGGGTGCTGGATGGGTCCGCCGACCACACGATGAACTCCGGCAGCACCTCCGCAGAGCGGAAGCATGGTCTAGGGGGGCGCACACCCACGGAGTGCCCCCCGTCGGCAACCGGGCGCTCAACACCACGTAGGGAACCGTCTCCATGACAGCGGGAGGCTACCACGGGGACCGTGCCGTACATGCGAGGGCGGCCTCGGCCGCGCTTGGTCAGGGGAGGGTCAGGCCCTGCCCGGGGGCCTTTCCTTTCTCCGCGGCCGAGAATCTCTTTGGGGCCATGGGGACGGCGATTAGCGAAGAAGAAGAAAAAGAGCAGCAAGAAGGGATGGACTGGAGGGGCTCGCCCAGCCCCGTACTTATAGCCGGAGGAGGCCAACTGCCGAGCACCACGATCGCAGGTAATCATGATCGGTTTCTCTGCATGTAGGGACTTGTCAAGTCGTGCGGTCACCGAGGCATCGTGGGAAGCGCATACGCCCACGTCTAGTCAACCGCCACACGGCGCCCAAGGCCGCAGGCTATTAGGGCCCGCGGCACTTCGCGCTTGCCCCTTCGCTTCTCTGCTAAGCCAAGCATGCGCACGCCTTGGGCCCAGGGCTACTGTCGGCGTTCTGGGAACGGGGGTCCCCAGACTTGCCTGCCTGCGGCCTACGGCATGGCTCAAGTGGGGGCCTAGCATGGCCCATCTTCATCAACGCAAGCTCAAGACCCTCGCGAGGGACCAAGCCTCGCGGGGCGAACGACAGGAAGCTTCCTCAGAGGCAGCCTCATCAGGCAGGCTCGCGAGGAGGAGGACAGATCAATGCAAGGGTACCTCGCGAGGATCCCATGATGCAAGCCATGATGATCAAGGCCAGGCGGGCGCCAGGCGGCGCCGGCCTACACAGGGTCCTTGTTTCCCCTTTGGTGCAAAGGGGGCAAGCGCGGGCCAAGGCATCAAGCAAAGGTTGCCATTCCGGTGCAACGAGACCAAGACCAGCCGGACGGCAGGACGGAGGTCAGCATGGAGCCCAAGACAGCATCATCACCAGTGCTTTTGGCAGCCGAAGACCACCTTTGGTAGGATAACTTGTACTAGATGTTCCCCTTCAAAATGGCCAATTGTTGGCGCCCTTCCCGCTCAATTATTCGGGGAGAGGCCTAGGGCCTCTATAAATAGGGCTAGCCACCACAGAGTAGAGACATCTAGACACCCCAAGAACATGGAGAGATCTGGTAGAACCCTAGCATAGAGAGAGAGAGGTGATGAACTCACCCTAGCAGTTCATCACACCAGCTCAAGAACACCTCTTGTGAGGCTGTTCTTCCCTTGTACTGTTCATCCTCAGCCTCAGAGGCAATCCACCACACCACACACTGGAGTAGGGTATTACACCACAACGGTGGCCCGAACCAGTATAAACATCGTGTCCCTTGTGTTGTTCATCATTTTCATCTTAGTTCGCACGAGAGGATCGGACGCAGATCGGTAGGGGAGAGATCTCCGCGCGCACCCCAGTGTTCAAACCTCAAGGGTCTGCCGGAACCAGAAACCCGACATTGGGTGTGTTGGGGACACAAGAGATTTCTTGTATTTGGTTGCAGGGTCGTTTGAGAGAGACCATCTTCATCCTACACCTCTCATGGATTGATTAACCTTAGGTCATCCACTTGAGGGAAAATTGCTACTGTCCTACACCCTGATAGTAGCCGCCCGTATCTTGTGTCAGGCCACAACCGGATAAGTAGTCCGTGCAACTAAAACTAGTCCTCGAGTTTCCCCATGGTGGCACTGCAAGGGGCTCTAGTTTAGACCAACACTCATGAGGAGCACTGCCCCGGGGGTTGATTAATTAAGTCCTCCGGTGCTAGCCGGTCCCTATGCACATTTTAGTTGTTATTAGGCAAATGGTAAAACCAATGTTGGGCCTTGCTGGAAGAGTTTTATTCAAAGCAAACCGTCAAGAGGGTCCCATAAACCCTCATCGTGTTAGGGGTGCAAAATCAAGAAACATAACACTGGTATGACAGAAACTAGGGCGGCAAGAGTGGAACAGAACACCAGGCAAAAGGCCAAGCCTTCCACCCTTTACCAAGTAAATAGATGCATTAATTAAATAAGAGATATTGTGATATCCCATGAAATCCATGTTCCAACATGGAAAAACCTGCAACTGCACCTGCAACTAGCAACACTATAAGAGGGGCTGAGAAAAGCGGTAACATATCCAAACAACGGTTTGCTAGGATGGTGGAAAAGATTAGAGGCTATCATGGCAATTTGGGAGGCTTGATAAACAAGTGGTAGGTAGCGTGACATAGCGATAGCATCGAGACAACTAGCATAGCAAAGATAGTAGTGAGATCCAAGGTGACAGTCATCTTGCCTGAAATCCCCCTAGGAAGAAGACCGAATCCATCAAGTAGTTGAACAACATAGTCGAACGAATCCTCACAATCGTAAAGTAATCGGAACTATCAAGGAGAAGCGCAACCGGAAGGAAGCAAACATCATGGTAAACAACCATCACATAAACATGGCATGATGCACAATCAAGTATGGTGCATGTCTGGTTTAATGATTCATGGCATGGCAAAGTGCAACAAATAACACTACAAATTAAGTGGAGCTCAATATGCAACAACTTGCATATTGACGAAACACCACATTCATTTATTTAGTTCACTATTGTTTATAAACAAGACAAGATTAAATGTTGGTTAACATGGAAAGAGGTGAAGCATAATAAAACTACCTATTTAGGCAAGTTTAAATGAGGCCGAAAACGCACGCTTCAAAGGTATAACCGCCAAGTCGACCCGTGGTTGTAACGACCCGAGACCGACGCTCCAGATGCCTTCCATGTTTTGCGTGTCAACTATGTTATTTATTTGTTCGTTGCATTCATCTTAGCATCATTTGCATTGCATCATGTCATCATGTAAGCCTTTTTAAAACTCAACTAAATAAATTGCATGGATCTACAGTCCATTTAAATCGAGGGAAATGCACATGGTGATTTCTATTTACAACATATAAAAGTCTCCCAATATTATTAGGGAGCTATATTAAAATATTCCATTAACTTTGGAATCACAATAACACCCCAGCAGAGTTTAAAATTTTGAGAGTTGTGCACGCAGTTATGTGGCAGATGGGAATTTTTTAATATCCGGTTGTAGAGAACTTGACACCAGATTCGAATTAAAAATACACCAACCGCGTGTGTAACTGTGACCATCTCTTTTCGAGTGAGTTTGGGAAGAGAACACGGTGGGGTTATGTCTGAACATAAGTAGTTCAGGATCACTTCTTGATCATTACTAGTTTGCGACCATTGCGTAGATTCTCATCTTATTCTTGTACTCGTAAGTAAGCCACCATACAATGCTTAGTGCTGCTGCAACCTCACCACTTATCCTTTCCATACCCATTAAGCTTTGCTAGTCTTTATACCCATGGTAATGGGATTGTTGAGTCCTCGTGGCTCATAGTTTACTACAACAACAGTTGCAGGTACATGTAATGTGATGATATGACGAGAGAGCGATGCTTGCTTGTTTTGGAGTTCTTCTTCTACTTCTTCTTTGATCAAGGGATAGGTTCCGGGTCGGGGAGCCTAGGATTAGCAGGGTGGATGTTGTTCTTCTATTTCGTTTGATTTCATCCATAGACGGATCCTGCTCGTCTATATGATGGTTGTTATGTACTGATGTATTGTTGTATGAATGTTGTAACTTGTGGCGAGTGTAAGCCTTTATCTTGTATTCTCATCTATTCAGTACATGGTTTGTAGTAATGATATCCACCTTGTTATGCGCTCGAAATGCGGTTGTGCCCCAATCATGAATTCATCACGTGATTGGGATAGAATCGCATCTTGGGCGCTACAAGTTGGTATCAGAGCCTTACCGACCTTAGGAGCCCCCTTGATTGATCGAACCGTTGTGGTTGTTGAGTCTAGAAGAAAACTATTTTGAGTCTAGTTATATATATCGGATAATAGGAATTCTTTTACTCATTATCCCCTTTGTCGCTCTGGTGAGGACTCCTGACGTAGATGTTTTGACTTCACTCTCCTCTTTTTCACTCAATTTTTTTAGGATCACACGGGTATCTTCGAAGCGGTCTGATATAATTGTGACAGGAATTCTGTCTTGGTGCCTCTTGATATGTAGGGGTTGTGGTAGTGTCCCGGGGAGTTGAGATCCAAGGTGTTTTTGTCACAGTGCTTATCGTTTCAGTTCCGGAATACCAGAGGTCGCTGACAACGAAAACGCTTCTATACTCTTTGTGGTGAGAGTAGTTTGATGACACCCAGTACTGGGGAGAGCGATCAGATGTATTGCCACAGCTGGTATGTTGGATGTTTTCGAAGCTCGGAGGTACACAATTTCCGAAGGTTTCTTGGTTATATGTTGATGGATGGATACAGTTGGAACGTAGGGCTTGTTAGTTGTGTGATATGTTTGTGCCTCCCTATATCCCCAACACCAGATTGCATAACCAGAAAGTTTCGGGAGTTCATAGGTGGGAATTCTAGTAGTTACCTAGGTTTATCCTTCCAACCAATGCATGATGGGTTATGTATTCCTTTCCGGCTTATTCTGCAAGCCAAAATCTTTGTTTTGTTTTGAGTTGTGGTATTCTAGTTTCTTCAATGTCAAGTGTTGATTCCATACTTTTCCTAAGCGGTGTTCTCATATTCCTATGTGAATACTAATCCTTCTTATTTATCGAGATTGTCATCCCAATTCTATTTCCAACCGGTGCGCTTCTCTTCGAGATGATCCCATCATTCTCCCCATCCGCAAGATCAATTCTAAGTTTTGTCGACGGTGTTTGTTCCATCCGTCCCAAGCTGCCTTTGTTTTTCCCGCCCTCCCACATGTAACACCCCAGATGTAACTTTCCATATTTGTAACTCCGACTCTTGCCATTTTCGGCTTTAAGTTATGAGATTACCTTCGTGGTTGGGTTTTGTCTTTTGTTTTGCATTTTTTTTCATGTCATGCATTTCATATCATGTCATCATGTGCATCGCATTTGCATTCGTGTTCGTCTCATGCATCCGAGTATTTTCCCTGTTGTCCGTTTCACAATCCGACACTCCCACATGCACCGGCGCACCCCTCTTGTCTCTTTTCGTGAGCGGGTGTTAAATGTTCTGGGAATGGACCGAGATTAGCCAAGTGGCCTTGGTACACCACCGGTAGACCGCCTGTCAAATTTCGTTCCATTTGGAGGTCATTTGATGCTCCAACAGTTAACCGGGTAACCCAAAAGCTCCTTGTGTATTGCAGACCAACACCCCTCAAAAATAGCCCAATAACCCATCTAAACCATATCCATGATCTCCATCATTGGATCACGATCGTGTGGGTGAAAACCGCACCTAATTTGGACACTCCCACCTCCTTCTACCTATAAATATGTGCATCCCTCCGAAAATTCGCTGATGAAACCCTAGCACCGCTCCCCTCGCGCCGCCGGACGTTTCTTCCCCACCAATAGACGTGTCCGCCGCCTCCTCTGCCGCCATGTGGCAGCACGCCGTTGTCTAAGGCGCCCGCGTCCCACTTCGCCGTGCCGGCCCGCCGGGGCCCAGGCGGGGCCCTCCGGGCTCTATCCGGCCACGCCGCCCGCCCGCGCGACCGGGGCGCCAGCCGCCACCGCCGTCCACCCACGCCCGCCGATCCGTGCCTTCTCACCGCCGCCAGATGCCGCTGAAGGCCGCCGCCCTCCGCCGCATGAGCTCCTGCCGGCCGCGGCAACCTCGTCGCCCGGCATCCCCGACCACCCCTCCAGCGAGCACGCACCTCCCCGGGTGGCCTCCTCCTCTCCTCGTGACTCCGACCTCCATCCTCTACAACTCCGGCGAAGATTCCAGGGATCCTCGATCTACGTGCATGAACCCTAGATCTGGAATCCGGACGGTAAAATCGCCTAAGTCCCGAATCTCCGTAATATTTTCAAGCCTACTTCATCATGCTGTATCTCAATGACCGTGGCTCCAAATCATGAATATGATATGTCAAATTGTTTGTCTTTTTGAGATATTCATGTAAGTGGCATTTCCATTCATGTCAATGTACACTATGATGCAATTTTCGTTGATGCAAGAGTGCTATAAAATGTTAGCTGCTGGTACTTTACAGATCTTGTTGATTTGTCATTTTTGTTGCATTTGATGTGAGCATCCTTTGAGCATGAGGTCTACATGTGTTTTGAACTGCAACATGCAATATTTACAGAGCTGCAAGCCTTGTATTTTTGTGATCTATTTGGTGACAAGAACAAGCATGCAAACTAGGCTCCGCAATGTTGCTGTTTTCAGGGACTTGGGATTTTGCTAAGTCTTTTCCCTGCTTATTTTGGGATACTTCAGTAAGGATGTTTTGAACATGTGGTTATGCTCTATCCATCCATGCCCCTGGTTGCAATTATGGAGTGATCTAGCATGTCTTTTGCTCGCTCTACTTTTGCTAAAAAATGTTCCTAGCAGAATGTTAACATGTGAATCAATATTGCCATGGTTATTGCTAGTGATCCATGCATCCTATGAAATTGCTCTTGCCATGGTTAGCTTCATGAACATGTCTTCTTGCTATTTGTATGCTTATGTTATCATTTAATACTTGGTGGTGAGTGGAATGAGCTCGCAAAGTTGCTATCATAATTCTATTTATGCCATGCTCTGTTTTTCTTCTAGGTCTGAAACTGTTAATAAAACTGGCTATGTTTACATGGGTGCCATCATATCTTTTGTGCCTTTTCGGCTCATGTTCAGTAAGGGAGTTTTGTTCTATGCTTTTAGTAGAATCATTACATACCTTGGTGTTCTATGATATGTTCTTGTATCATGTTGTTTGTTTGCTCTAAACAGTGCTTCCTGATGTTATTTTGACATGTTAGTATTTTCACAAAGTCTGTGAAGCTGATATCTTTTGCACTTTTGTCATGCTTGTTTGAACCTGTTCTAGTGTGTTTTACTCGTAGCTCAGTGCTCATGTTTTGTCAAGCATCTTTTGTACATCACTGCCATATGCTTTGTTGCTATGTTGGAATGTAGTAGATTAGTTTATTGTTGCATTCGAGATGGCATCGTGATGTTAATCGCAGAATTGTGTCATTCTTGTTTTGCTTGCCATTTGCAAACCATGCATCCGTTTTCGGTGATCTTTATATTGATTTCAACTGAAATCATCTCATCTTTCCAGCGGCATACTTGGTTTGCCAAGTTGATGCTTTGATCATCCTTTCCCTTCTGAAGCACGCCTATGCATTGCATATCATATCTTGCATATCATGCCATGTATTGCATCATGTTGCTTGTGCATTGCACCATGATTGATTGTTAGTCCTTTGCTTGTGTTCTTGCTTTGGGTAGAGCCGGGAGACGAGTACGTGAATGAGGAACCTGTTGAGTACGCTATCGAGGATCAAGCTTTCGACGAATCTGAGAACTTTGTAGGCAAGATGACCATACCCTCGAAATGACTTCTATCTTTACTTTCTAGTTGTTTGTTTTATCGCCATGTCACGGTACCTACCACTTGCTATATCATGCCTCCCATATTGCCATGTCAAGCCTCTAACCCACCTTCCTAGCAAACCGTTGTTTGGCTATGTTACAGCTTTTGCTCAGCCCCTCTTATAGCGTTGCTAGTTGCATGTGAAGTTGAAGTTTGTTCCATGTTGGAATATGGATATTGTTGGGATATCATTATTATATCTTATTTACTTTAATGCACCTATATACTTGGTAAAGGGTGGAAGGCTCGGACTTATGCCTGGTGTTTTGTTCCCCCTAGTTTCCGTCATAGTGGCGTTATGTTCCTTGATTTTGTGTTCCTTACGCGGTTGGGTGTTATGGGAACCCCTTGTCAGTTCGCTTTGAATAAAACTCCTCCAACAAGGCCCAACCTTGGTTTTAACATTTGCCACCTAAGCCTTTTCCCTTGGGTTTTCGCGAGCCCGAGGGTCATCTTTATTTTAACCCCCCCCCCCCTGGCCAGTGCTCCTCTGAGTGTTGGTCAAACTAGAGCCCAATGCAGCGCCACCTCGGGGAAACTTGAGGGCTGGTTTTAGTTGTACGGATTGCTCATTCGGTGTGCCCTGAGAACGAGATATGTGTAGCTCCTATCGGGATTTGTCGGCACAGTCGGGTGGTCTTGTTGGTCTTGTTTTACCATTGTCAAAATGTCTTGTAACCGGGATTCCAAGACTGGTCGGGTCTTCCCAGGAGAAGGAATATCCTTCGTTGACCGTGAGAGCTTGTGATGGGCTAAGTTGGTACACCCTTGCAGGGTAATAAACTTTCGAGATCCGTGCCCGCAGTTATGTGGCAGATGGGAATTTGTTAATATCAAGTTGTAGAGAACTTGACACTTAACTTAATTAAAATGTATCAACCGCTTGTGTAGCCGTGATGGTCTCTTTTCAGCGGAGTCCGAGAAGTGAACACGGTTCTTGTGTTATGCCTGAACGTAAGTAGATTCAGGATCACTTCTTGATCACTTCTAGCTTCTCGACCATGCGTTGCTTCTCTTCTCGCTCTTTTTTGTGTATGTTAGCCACCATATATGCTTAGTGCTTGTTGCAGCTCCACCTCACTGCCATCTCCTACCCATAAGCTTAAATAGTCTTGATCTCGCAGGTGTGAGATCGCTAAGTCCTCGTGACTCACGGATACTTCCAAACAGTTGCAAGTTCCGATGATGCCAGTGCAGGTGATGCTACCGGAGTCAAGTGGGAGTTCGACGAGGATCTGGGTCGATACTATGTTTCTTTTCCGGATGATCAGTAGTGGAGCCCAGTTTGGACGATCAGGGATCTAGCATTTGGGGTTGTCTTCCTTTATTTTGGTTCCGTAGTTGGACCTTTGTTTGTACTTTGGATGATGTATGGATTATTTATGTATTATGTGAAGTGGCGATTGTAAGCCAACTCTTTATCCATTTCTATTCAGTACATGGGATTGTGTGAAGATTACCCCTCTTGCGACAAAACTACCATGCGGCTACGCCTCTAAGTCGTGCCCCGACACGTGGGAGATATAGCCGCATTGTGGGTGTTACACCACCCTTTTCTTCGAGGACTCGGATTTCTTAATCAAGTATCCATGTTACTGATGTGAAGTCTCTTCATTCTTTTCCTTCAAAGTTCTTACCTGGTGATTCTCATAAAGATGCTAAGGAAGCTTCAACTTCATCGTTATTCATTCTCATACTATTTTCCGGTGGATTCAATTCAAGCTTTCGGTGTTGATCATATCCCTTTCCTCCTTTCAAATGCTTTCTCATGCCGGTGGACCTCTTAATCATTCACTTATCACTATTCAAGGGTTCCGGAGTGTTGAAGATATCTCAGAAGATGTGTATCTCCATTATCAATACGTTCAAGCTATTTCGAGGTTGTTATATCATTCAAGCCATTTAATTCAACCGGTGTAATCTCTCTTGTCAAGCAATCTTTTCCAACGGTGTTTCTTTTGAGTGGGACCTAACCCACATGTCTTTTCCCAGGATCTTACCTAACTCTTCTAGTTTTTTCGGAGTTGTTCTCTAATTCTTTTCAAAGTTTGACGTAAGAATGAATTATCACCAGTCATATGTCTTTCTCCAAGATCTTTCCAATTCTTTTCATTGCTGGTTTAACCTTTCTGTTCTTCATTCTGGAGTACCTCAACAAGTCATGGTGGTGTTTCTCATCGTCATTCTCAGCTTTTGAAGACTGAAGAAGAGTTTCCCTCTAAATCATGCTCCGTTCTCTTGAAGATTCATGGTGCTAGCTTGATGCCATCCTCATAATTAGTTTTCATTGTGAGAAATTCTTTTCATACCCATCTAAAGCACTTCAGGATTTGCTTTCCTTTCTCGATCATCCGAAGGCCATCATTTCTGAATATTACTCATTCTCAGCTTTTAGCTCTCGTTTTCCCAATCTTACCGGTGCATTGCTCAAGTATTCTCTACTAGCTTGTCATCTCTTCATTCTCCTATATCTAAATTCACTCAAGTATCTTTGTTCGTTCTCTAATTCTTCCCGTGTTTCGTTCTCTTTTCCTCAATCATATTCAATTTTTACGGTGGTTCTTTCAAGATTCCTCTTCTCTTTATCATATCAATTCATTTGTTCTTCCCAAAATTATACCGGTGGTTTGGTGAAGTTTTCCCCAAGTTTGCACTATATCTCTTCTTAATCCTTCTCGACGAGAATAAGTATTATGCCAAATCCGTTGCTTGTCATCAATTTAAGTTGATGATGGATAAGTATTATGCCAAATCTTATTCTTATTTCCGCGAGGTGATTTAATTCCTTATCCCGAAGGCTCGTCAAAATTCCCGGATCAAGTGTTTCATCCTTTTCTTTCCAGGGTCTCAAGTTCTCAATTATATCATCATGAAGCTTCATCTAAATCATTACAAGGCTTCAATCTTATTCTTTTCATCCTTCACTTCTTTCTCATCATCCTTTTATTACTGGAGTTCTCACGAAGGCTCTACATGGTGGTTCATCAAATATTCCATTCCTTCTTCTAGTGTTCATCAACATCCTTGTTGGAGGAGATCAAGCATTATTCATCGTGCATTCTAAAATGCAATTATTTATACATTATCTTTTGAGGTGGTGTTATGTCATTTTTGACAATTTCCTTCATGTTTCATGATTCACAAGTTGTCAGAAATGAGATATTTAAACCCATTATTTTCTTCCCTGGAGTTATATTGGTATAGATTTCACCTAAAGCCTTCCATTGGGAATGTTGCTATTTGTGGTGCTTATAAATGATCCAAGTATTCTCTTATCCTCTCAGCGAGAGGAGTTTTTTTTCATCTTTCGTTGATCTCGACCAATTAATTGTTTCTGTTAGTGGCAGAATTTCACCTCAAATTTTGAGATATTTTCCATAAGCCCACAACAAGTTTATTATTTTGTTGTTGATTCTTCAACAACTCCGTTCAACCCTTCTTCATAAGGATGCTTTTCTAATTTAAATGTGGTAGAAGTTGGCATTTTCTACTCCGTTCTTTTTCTTTTCAATGATTGAGCTTCTATTCTTTTTCCGGAGGCATTATGATGTTGCTCTCTTCGACCCACCATCTTGTTTGTCAAGAGCGTGTTCATTTATTGCTTATCCATTTAACCAGACTATTCTGTCTATCATTCCTCTTTTAACCGGAGTCTCATCCAAGTGCTTTCATTTTGCCAGGTTCATATTCTATGCCTTCCATTTCCAACCGGAGTGTTGTCGTAATTGATCTTTATCGTTCCTTGTACATCTCGTTTCAACCGGAGTGCTTGCATGTACTTCTTGTCCATTGTACCCCTTTTCTTATGTCTTTCAACCTAC